>NC_087442.1:31502500-31505000 GCF_036321535.1 Camelus dromedarius | reverse complement strand
TACTCAGCTACCATTCTTTCAGATTTGCTGTTGTCCTATATTTAAATGAAATAGCAGAGAGATTAAACACTTAATTTTAGTATTTTATACTATTTTCATGATGGGTTTTTTCATGTTTTGTTGCTTGTATTTTCAGTCTTATTTTAATTATGATCCTGGAGCAAAACATAACATACAGAGTTGCCTAATTAATTAATAGCTCATTGAAGTGAAAGATAAGATTTTCACTTGTTCTTCTCTCATGTTTCTCAGATGTTTGTCACTCTTGAGGCTTTAACAGTATTCTGTTTGCTAAAGGTAGTCATGATCATTATTTTTAAAAGAGACCATGTTGAAATGTCCTGCAACTTTGGATGCTTGGCATATTAACCAAGCCAATGAAAATTTGAATTTTTACTAATTAAAGGAGTTTTTCCCCCCCAGGAAGGTGGCCTTAATTTGTGAATAGTATTTTAAGCATGTTGTTTAAACAAGTGAAAAGCAGTGGCAAATACTTTATATACAACTTAATTTTCATTTACCTAAGATCATATCGCTTATTATGACAAAGATAATATCACTTGCTGTAACAACAGATATCCTTCTCCAGATTGTGTTTTAAAGGACATCTTGTTTCAGTTTTTAAAAATTAAAATATTCATGTGCTTGTTCAATTTTTGTTGTTACACATTCAACTATGTCCTTCATATTTGGCATTTTGATTTATTAGGCAATCTTAGCATTAAAGGCTTTTAGCAAAGCAGTACTAGATTTCAGCTGCACTGTGCATGGTGTCCATGATGAATTAATTCCACTAGAGCACAAAAGTTATCATTATTTAAATGCTAGTTTCTTTCAGAAGTTTTACATCACAGTCAAGTTTTCAAAATCAGAACTTAGCTCATATTTTGAGGTAAATGTATGTGATTTCCTGTTACATGTATAGCTTTTCTTCATTCTTAACCCTTTCTTGTGTGAATCTGTGTAGAAATATTTAATAATATTTAATATTGATAACTTAAAATGATTAAAGAATGTGTGATTACTTTTTAATCTTACGGTTTACTGTTCTTTAAATGTCATATTCAGAATCTTTGGGATTTAATGTATTTATTTGGTTACACAAATTAGATACCGAAAGATATCAGATAACTGGATGTAAAATGTCTTAATTTCACTCTCAATAATTTTGTTTAAAAAAAGTTCACATAAATAAATACTTACAAACTTTTTTTTATAGTACTGTTATTTATTCTTATTTTTTTAGGAAGCCATTTTTTTGTCCATTTATTTTGATTAAATGGTAAGATGCCAAAAAAGTGAGGTTAACTAATAAAGCACCAAGATTATAAGATGGAATGTTTGTATGTGGATAGGTGAGTGTGGTGGGAAGTAGAGGTTATTTTTCCCTTCTCACCATCCTTGGCATATATAGTTATATCTGTCCATCATCCATCTCTCCGTGTTCGTACAGACATGCACATACATAGACATACACACAAAAGCGGGTAGGCAGTGGAAGAAGAAGGAAGGGAGAGAGGCAGGGCAGATGAGAGAGAGGGAGAGAGAAAAGATGAGAGAGAAGACCAGAGAGAAAAAGAGGTTGAATGAGCAACAAGGACCAGTAGTGTCCCTGGTGGTGGTTGAGATAACACAGCTAACTGTACTAGCCCAGGTCAAGTTTCAAACTTGTGAACATTGCGGTGAACATGGAAGAGGGTATATGCAGGTTTCTGTTATCGCGCCGGCAAATGTCTATCTCACATGGTACCGTTTTATACCAAAGGAACCCATAACTCTAAGAGGAAAAAATAAAACCAACAAGTCTAGCATTCAGGACTACCCTATCATAAAGTAAGGAGGTCTAATTGAGCTATGTCTTTATATCCTGCTATTTGTACAAATAAAAGACTACATCTCGATGCAAAATAAACACAAAAGCACTGTTGTGACTATAACAGGGAGTCATATACTAATTTATATAATAAGTGGTTGTGCACGCTTTATTCAAGATTATGGCTGCAAGAAATGGCATGAATTGCTGGGTGTGTTTAATGCTGGATTATAGCAATTTGAAACATGTCAAACACATGGCTAATGCCTCATGCTTCACTCATTCTTGCGTAAACCTGCATAGCCACCATCCATTATACCCTTGGTAACAACACAATTCTGCAAGTAAATATTGTTACACTAAGTAACCTTTCAATTCAAGTTGTTTAGGAAGAGAAAATGCAATCTTGTGCAGTCAGTTCCAGTGTCAGTTTAATGTTTCAAAAGGGAAGTGGTGTAGAGAATAAGTATCTGTACAGTGACTTGCTTAAAAAAAAAATAAAGGAAGAAAGAAAAAGGAAAGAAAGGAAAACTTAATGCAGGGGAGAAAAGTAGAACTGTTTTTATCATTTGCGTGCAAGATCGGAAGTTATTTTCTGATGTGGCTGAAAAGTTGTACATGATGAAAGATTTAAAGGTTTAACTGATTGTTCAGACAAACATTAAAACAGCGACTCCCAACTTCACC
>NC_087442.1:31335000-31492500 GCF_036321535.1 Camelus dromedarius | reverse complement strand
TGAAAAATTCTTGAGGCTCTTTCTCCAAAAGTCTATCACATGGAAGTATTGTTAATATTGTGAGTATTTACATTTCTCAAATATACCATCATTAAAGCTGTTAATTCACTTGTATAGATGACCAAATTTAGTATTAGTTTATATTTATGATAGTTTTGGAGAATAGTGTAAGGAAGCAAGTGTACTTATCCTCTAGGTGTAAGTGTGCCTTCAAATAGACTCTTAAGTAATATTTCAACCACGTAAAGCAGCTAACATTAAAGTTGCTCTTAAAAATATATATGTGTGCTTTGACTGTGGATCTCTGCATGTATGAGATCTAAGTCAGTTGGTTAATTAAAAGCAAATAATTTAATATCATTAAAACTATTTGATTAATATTTAAGTGATCATTCCCAATTTAAAGGATGCATTATGTGAACATTAGTAATTAATGCTTACAAAATGTCTCAGAAATTTGTAATTTGCAGCTAAGGTGTTATGCTACTAATTCCCTAAATTCATCTGGCTAAAGAGAAGTTCCTATTTAAAATGCAAAGTGATAGGCATGATGTATCTAACTTTAATTGGGAGAGAAAATAATGTCCTTGGATCCCTGCATTGAAATGGCTCATGGAGACACAGATGTACTCAGATTCAGATTTGTTACTGAATTTTGGTTTACTTCATGGACCATTCCCATCTTGAGGCAGTTGTGCAGTTTCTCTTTATTCATTCTCAACATTTCAGTATTGTCTAGTAGATGTACTTGCTACAAAATCATTATTGAATAACCTTCCAGCAAGTCACATTTAGCTGATCTCCATTTGGAGCTTCAAAGATATTAAGAGAAAATCTCCATCTGTTGATTTACAAGGAAAAAGAAGCAAAGAGGTAAAAAACTGAGATGATTGAGAAATCTTCATTTTTGTTCTGGGTTTACGTAATACTTGACCCCTTATGTGGTTGAAGATAAGCAGTAGCAAAGGTAAATTACTTTTCAAAATCATTACAAATCAATTCAAATACAACAATTGAAGTGATTTTTTAAAAATATTTTTTCAACTCATGCTAAAACATAACTATGTGGTCTTGGAGTAATCACTTAACCTCAGATTCATGTTCTTTGTAAAATAGATGGAAAAATAACGAATAGGGTTATTCTGAGTTAATAAAATTATGTTTATAGAATGCTTAGCACATTTATTAATTTATTCAACAAACGTTTATGGAATGCCTACCATGTATTCAGCACTTTGCTAGCAGATAAATATTTAGCAAAAACTAATATGGTTCTTGCCTTCATGAAACTTGCCTTCTAGTAGGGGATATAGACACCTATCAAATAATCACATACGTAAATGTAAACTTGTAACTGAGACAAGTATTTCAAAGGAAATATGAAAGTTGCTTTGAGAGCCTAAAAAAGACAGCAATGGTGGTAAGGTGGTCAAGGAAGGCTTGAGGATTTGAATGAGTAGAAGTTAACCATATAAAAATATGAGTGAAGAGGGTGTTTCTGTACTCTGTCAAGTAACAAACATATACCTAAATAGTAGCCAATAATAGAAAGTACAGATTCATTATTTGATAAGCTTTAGCTTACCGTTGTATTTCCTATACCCTTCTAGCAGGAATTGATATGTTGGTAGACAGCATCTACAAATGGTCTTTACTTTTAAACTGATAATTGGAAGAAAACTGGTTTATGAAAGCTCATTCTTTACTCACATTGCAATGCTGTGCAATCAGTGTTTAATTTATTGTCCTTTTTGATTTATCATTTATCTCTTACATAATATTCACTGTTTGTGGACTGAAGCTATCTTACTGTGATTACTTTTCAGTACTTATTGATGCATACTACATTGTTATTGGAAGTGATTTGTGTATGATTCTGAATTTCTCTTCGTCTTCATCCAAATTTCCTTAAATCTTGTGTTTTTATGAAATGCAGAATATGGCATTAAATATACCTTTGTAGCTTTTAAGAATATTTCTTTATTGGGGCAGCAAGTGTTTCCCAGAGTCTACCAATTGTGCATAGAGGAGGTGACTTAGAGGATCACTGCAGTTTTTAGTAGTTTACTATTATCACAGGAGCATCACTTCTCCTCTGTTAAGAAACCACATCTTCAACAACTGACTGCAGTTCTTCGATGAGGTCTTGCAACCAAGCATGTTGTATAATGTGGGGATAAGAACAGATCCTATTTCACAGGACTGTTGTGAGGATTAAATGACTTTTAATAGATTAAGAGAGTGTCATATATGCTAAGTGCTCCTTAAAATTAGCTGTAAAATTAACAGTTGACCCTTGAACAACATGGGGATAATCCATCTAGAACTTGTAGTCAGCACTCCTTAATCATGCTTGCTCGGTATCCTGGGATCCAGCCAATCACGGACAGCTTAGTACTGTAGTATTTACTACTGAAAAGTATCTTTGCATAAGTGGGCCTGCGCAGTTTAAACCCGCATTGTTCAAGGGTCAAGGTGATAAAAGGCTTTTTCTTTATGCACTCGTTACGTTGTCAAGTGTGCAAGTACACCAGTCAAACTGCCTGAAGGAAGAGCAAGAGGACCCTTAACACCCCACTCCGCATCCCTGCAGACCTCCAGACCACCTCCCAGGCCTCCGGCAGACCCTCTGCCATTCTGCAGGTACTCTTAACACTCCAGAGCTGTTCAGTCCGGTTCCTTAGCCACTGACCGACCATACGTGGTTATTGAGCACCTGAAGGTGGCTATTCTGAAATAAGCTGTGCTCTAAATGCAAAATACACACTGCTGGACTTAGAAGACTTAGTACAAAAGGGAGAATGTAAAATATCTCATTACTAATTTTCATACTAATCACATGTTTAAGTAATAATATTTTGGAATATATTCACTTAAATAAAATACATTACTAAAATAAGCTCACATTTCTTTTTACCTTTTTTTTTTTTTTTTAATGTGGCTGCACCTGCATTTAGAATTGCATTTGTGGTCCACATTATATTGCTATTGGGCATCACTAGTCTGCAAGGCCCTAGAGTGAAGTTTGAGGCATTGGAGCTTTGTTTTGAGCCTGGAATGAATTCTCTTCTAGTGATGTATGGTTCTACCAGAAATTTTATGTCCAACCCCAATCCAAGCCTCTGAAATGGCCCAAGTTTGAACGTGTTTTGTTGAGTCTTCTGTTCCACATGTCTCCTACCAAGCAAAAGGAAGGCCTTTTGAAAACTGTTGATATGCATTGCGAGTCAGGTGTCAGTGCTGTGTTTTAGCGATAGGACGTATGTTAGGAGGTGTCGTGAGTTTTTAAACTGTGATGTTACTGTATCTGCTTGATTCAGAGAGAGAAGAAAACCCTATACCTATACTTAAAGTCGTACTATCTTATGCTTAAATGGAAACATTTTGTTTGTGAAATAAAAATATATTCGTTACTCCAGCTACTTTTGAAACAGAGAGAGGAATACAAAGTGAATGTATTGGTGTTTTGTTGGTCAGGATAACATCACTATGTAGAATTTTTTCAATTCATGTCATTTAACTCATTTTAAAGAGAAAGTTGTTAAAAAATAATTTAAATTTAAAAACTGCACACAAAAGTAAATTATTTGTGTGTGAGGTCATATAAAATGGGGGAATTCATTCTCTTGTATTTACTTTTTCTTATACCAATATGACCTTGGAAAAGTCCATTTGTTTCTTTGGACCTCAGTTTTCTCACATGCAAAATGAATAGGTTGGATTAAAAAATCCCTCTCAACTTCCAAATTCTAAAATTTCATGATTCTACTCTGTTGGATATGCTCCTGTGAAAGTATTTCAGTCTTACTGTGTGAACGGAGGCATGTTACATAACCTTCCTAAGCTTCAGTTTTCTCACCTATAAAGCAGCTAAAGCTTTATGTATTTTGGAGATTAGAGCTGCATATGAATAGTCTTCAAATTCAGAGGCCTCTAGTTGAATTATCATTAATTCCAATTACTTATGAAGAAGGAAAATACCATTCTAATGGCATTATCATGGTTTTCAAATTTAGATGTGATACTATGGCAACAATAAATATTCTTGTATTACTTTTTAAGTTATCACAAAATATTACTTTGTAATACTAGCATTACAGTTTACCTTTGGTTAGAAATGTCCAGTAAAGATTGTTGTTTTCATAATAAATGGATTCTCTCACCTCCAAAATTACCAGCATACTTAGGAACCTGTCTTCAAGTAATTATAGTGAGGGAAGCTCATATTCATGTCTTTTAACAGTTTATAGAATATTTTTAATACATTAATGTTTTGGACAGTTCTGTGAGGTAGGTTAGCTGTTATTATCCCCATTTTACAGATGAGAATATTGAGACTCAAAAACCATGTGTCCAAAATCACATTGAGAACAAGACTCAATCAAGCTTTCTGACCCTAAATCCTATATTCCTGTCAAAGACAGTACGTGCCCATCATTATTATTTCATAGAAAAGAAAATGTTCATAGCTACTTAAATAATTAAGATATTTATTTATAAAGCAAATAGTTTTTTCAATACAATTCCATCACTGTGATTAAGACATACCCCCTTTGGGAGACACTATAGTACATGAATGAAGGCTTTAGATATAATTTCTATATAGCCAGCCACCTCGCCTGTTTCTATTATCTACATCATATTATGGAAGTTACTTGTTCCTGAAGTCTTTATTATGTTATTATTGGGTTATTTCAGAGTTCTAAAGTTATTGACAAAGCGGTAGATATTTTGTGTGATGAGGTGTGTTCAGAGACCAGAAAATGACCCTCTTTCAGTAAATCTATTTTAAAAGTCTTCATAGAACTATCAAAAATATTACACTTACTTAAATTTGGTTTTATTTTATTATATGCTTGAAATAGGTAGGTGAGATTTAGAAATATTTAACATAGAAGTCATGATATTTATTAATGAGTCTGCCATGTATCATCCATGGCTCCTCTACAGACACTAAGTCGATGGCCTGCTATACAGCAATACCACCTATGCTGACAAATAGCAGTAATGATCCCAACCAGGATTTATCACATGTTTCGGTTGCTAGAAGTGCTTTAAGAGCTTTGACCACTCGAAGTTCCCCAAACTGAAGTGTCTGAACATCACAACTTATCAAGCTTATTAAATTATGTTCCCATTACAAAGTTATTATTTTGAGACACAATCTAGTATGGAATAAAACTGAAGAGGATGATAATGTATATGCATCTATTACATGTCCGACAACACTAGGAAATGTTGTAGAAGAAGTGAGAGCAAAATAGGGCTAGAAATTTTAAATAATACCTCACCTTGTAAAGGCAGGTTAGTTTAAGAAGTAAGAAAGAATGAAGAAGGGAAAAAGAAAAGAAACAGGGAAAGGATGAAGGAATTTCTATTGTGAGCTATAATAATCTGAGAAAGTCTTAGGAAATTGGACCTTTGATATTAAAATATTTAAGGTAAGATGCAGAGGCTTGGGCAGATTACTGGCCAAAAATAAAGTCTATAATTTTATTGATCCTAACTCCAACCAATAGCCTGGCTTTTATCCGTGTATGTATAAGCAGTGAAGCTAGTAGCTGTGATACTTACAATAATGATTAAAGAACTGACATACTCACTTCTTACATCTGAGCTCAAGAACCACCAATTGTTAAATAAATAATTGCAGTTTTGAAGAAAATGGCTGCCGTCAGTTGAATCTTTATGATCATACATCCATTCCTTTTGGATATATTCTATCCCAAAAAATGTGGGTTTTTTTTGAAATTTGTGGTAACAGGGAATATATAAAGAAATTTATAACTCACTAATATAATAAGACAGATAACCCAATTTAAAAATGAATAAAATATCTGAATAGACATTTTACCAAAGAAAATATATGAATGGGAGATAAGCACATGAAAAGATGCTCTGCATCATTAGTCGTTAGGGAAGTGTAAATTATAAACAGTATCATATGCTACTTCACTCACCACATATTCACTAAAATAGCTGTAATAAATAAGATGGATAATAACAAGTATTAGCAAGAATAAGGAGAAACAAGAGCCTTCGTATTGTTCTGGGGAAAATGTGAAACGGTACAGTCACTTTGGAAAACAGTCTGGCAACTTGTTAAAAAGCTAAACATACATTTACTATACAGCCCAGTAATTCCACTCCTGTGTACTTACCCAAAGGAAGAAAATATACATACACACAAAGACATTTATGCAGATATCCGTAGAAGCATTATCTATAATAACCAAAAGTGGAATTAACCCAAATGTCCATCAATTGGTGAATGGATAAATAACACATAACCAGAATATTATTCAGCAATTAAAAAGAATGCAGTACTGATATATGCTGCAACATGGATGACCTCAGAAACATTTCGCAAAGTGGAAGAAATCAGATATTTTATAATTCCACTTATGTGAAATGTACAGAATAGGCAAATTGATAAAAAACATAAATATTATTGGTTCCCGAGGGCCATGTGCCTAATGACATTTTAAGTTAGTGGGTGAAAGCAGAGTGACGGCCTGAAACTCCAATTCCAAGTGCAAAGAATTCCAAGTAAGGACATAAGAAGAGCAAAGAACTGCTTTGTTGGTAGTCCTTTGGGCTCATTCCATGGTTCGTATGTCCTTGTAAAAGGTGAGACAATGAAATGCATGTCATGTGACCAGTAAAGTACACACGCTGTCCAGTGTTCTGAAACTTTTCAAAATGATTTCAGATAGGTTGTGCACATTACGTGTAAACAGTCAGTGGACAAAATATGCGTTGTTTCAGCAATATTCACTGACAGTTCAAAATAATAAAGAAGAGTACAGATTAAAATTAATGTTTTATGTCTTGCATCATACATTTTTTGCTCGTATTTTATGTCTCCAGCTAGAATGTAAGATGTTTGAGGCCACCTCTCAAGCATATATCATTTACCTTCGTATCCTTAAAAGAACCTATTTTCGCCATAAATGCAAGTGATCAGTAGTTATCCTACGTACAGCAGATGCTGAATAGTGATTGTTAAACACACACGAGAAGCTCTCTGTGCCTGCCTCTGACTCTCAGTTCACGTATCTGTTTGAAATCTAACCAGGAGACAGGCAAAAGCTGAAAAACAGAACATTTAATCTGTTCATGGATTAAAAGCTGGCTAAACATGGACTGATATCCAATAGGGCTGTGTCAAATTGAGCCTCTCAAGTCTTGAAATCACCACACCTTTTATAGCACTTGGTTATAAAGGCTCACTTAGTATTATACTAAACTCCTTTCAGCCAAGTTAATAATAATTTCTCCTCAAGATTGGCACTACCATTCCTTTCTCACTGGTACAGCTTTGTTCACTGGTTACATGAATTATTTTCTAAAATAATTACTGTGTTTTAATGCAGTCTTTCAAGTGCTGACATCTCCGATGAATCAAATTATTATTAAATTAATTGCATGTACAATTCTGAACTGAACAAGTACTCAAAATATATTTATAACTAGTAAATATGTAATACTCATTTTTAAGATTTACTACTTTATCTGTATATTTCAAGTTCTTTACAACTATTACTTTTGTAATCAGGAGAACAGACATCTAAAATAAGTTTATATGGTTAACATGTACTGTGCAGTTACAGTTAATTTTTTTAAAAATTTTACAGGACAAAGAATGTGAAAACTGTTAATAATGGTTATCTCTGGGGTAATTTATTTCGTCTACATTTTTGTATTTCTACAGTACCATGTATTCTTGATTTTAGAGAAAATTGCATGCAATTTAAAAGAAGAATATAGTTTATTCCAGCTCAATTAGCACATAGAAAACAAATTTCTGTTTTCTGGAGCCAGTCCCCTTTTTTTTTTTTTCCTACTCAGCTATTTCAATTAATATTAAAGCTCCTTTAACTCACTTAAAACTGTAAGAATTGCTAAAATTTATACCTCATACATTTCGATAGCTATGAAAATCCCACCAACGGCATCTTTGGGGATCAAATATTATTTAGCTGACACTGCTGTACTTTGGATTATCTGTGTGCTTGTTAACTAAGGCAAGCCTTTGGCATTTCTTAGAACTATTTGAAGAACTGAAGAAGCTTATTAAGAAAATGAGTTTGTGCTTTTTTATTCTCTGTAAATAACAAGAGATTTGCTGTAGGCGTCAAGCCTTAGAAGTGTTATGGTGACCCTTTTCTAAACAAGACATAAATTGGCCTTCACTAGTATGTAACTTAGGATCAATTCCAACTTCACAATTCATTTCCTTTTATGTCTGTTTTTAGTGTGTTGTGTTTCTAATTGAGAGTCCAAATTTTGATTTTATTTAAAATCAAAGAATGTAGAACCAAAAAGCTGAGCTGTTCCAAAGCCAAAACTATGTTTTATGGTTCATTTTGTGAGCTACTAGTTTTTAACTATGTAAAACGTCTTCTAAAATGACAGAAAAATTGCAAATTAGGTTGATAAAGTATCAAAGTAATAATCCCCATTTAATCATATGAGTTTTGTTTAAAATTTTGTTAACAGAACAATATTCACAATTTCCAACTTACTAAGCTTTACATTATTATATAGATTACATAAAAATTATAATGGTTTTTATTACCATAATCCTAGTGTCCTTAATGCTTACATATGTATTGTATCTGTGTATTAGTAATTCAAAAAGTATAAGAAATTACCTTTAGAAAACATACCCTTTAAGTGCATAATACTCCATAAAGATACAGAGAAGTTTTTCTCATTCTAACTACTAGTCCCACTCAGCTATAGAGAACTGTACATATGAATTGCAATAACCAATTTGCTCTTACTTAGAAATTAATTAATTGTAATTAGAAATTCATATTTCATACTGACCCATAATGTATTCTGGATTAAGCATCAATATGTAGTATAATGAATTTAACTAGATTTGGGGCCTGTTTAAAATTAAGGTGATTTAAACTATGTTTAATATTTCTCAGAGCACTTTTAACATTATTTGAAAGTGTATAGATTTGTATTATAAACATTTTTATTCCCAGATTTCTTTGGAGGATGTCAAAGAGTTTTCTGGACATAGATAATTTAACTGCAGTTCTAATGTCCCTGCAAAACAGGATTAGAAATGTTACGTCATCAAGTTCTTTGGTAAGATTCACATTGGCCTTGGAAGTAATTTTTATAATTATACTACCATAATCAAATATACTATATATGTTTATCATTTATTCATTCAACACTTATTGAGTATCTAGTAAGTTTCTTACACTGTTAAGGAGCTTATGTATAGACAGCAGATAAAACAGCAAAAATATCTTCACTCTTGGAGTTTATAGGCTATGAATAGTAAATATATGAAGATAAATCTTTTGTTAAAATAAAATAACAAGAGGGATAAACAACAAAACTATGAGGCCACAGTTGGAAAAAGAACCAACTAATGTCTACATAGCCATTCTTTCTATCCTCTTTAAATAAAGCAAGATTAAGATATTTCTCTTTGAAACCTACTTCCCATTCAGATGTGCAAATAAATAGATCCAAAGTAAAATAAAAACTGAGTTAACAGCAGTGTTCTAATTTAATAATTTCATAGTGCCTGCAGTAGTTTTGGCTCATCTCTAGAGATCTTCCAGCCAGTCAAACTCAACATGTCTGGGGTGGAATCATCATTCTGTCACCCAAATGACTTCTCTTCCGTTGTTTCCTATCTTTTGAAATGGCACCTTAGTCCAACTCACTAATGAAGAAAGAAATCTAGGGTTCTTGTCTCTTCTCTCTTCCTCATTCTCCAAATGTAATCCATCACCAATTATTTTCAGTTCTACTTCCTAAATAGCTTTGATTTTGATTTGTTTGTTTCCCATTGTCCCAATTGCCATCCTCTGTTCTACTTCCTTCTCTTATCAGATGGCATCAACACCCTTTCCCATCTGGTTTTCCCTGTATAGCCAGATATTTCTGAAATCCAAGTTTGACCATGTCATTTCCTTTTTCTCCTGGGTGTCTCCCTTTGATACTTGGGATAAAGCCCATTGTGCATGAGATGACTGGGCCCCTCCTGACCTCTCTCTCTCTCTCTCCAGCCTCACTCATCCCTTGGCTTGTCCTGTGCTCTCAGTGTCCCAAGCCACACTGAACCTCTTTCTGCAATCCCAGTTAACCAAGTTCTCTCTTGCCTTCCTCAGATCATCTAATAAATTGTTCTTTGAGTCACACACGTACCACACCAACATTTTCCTCCTGTCTCCCAGCCCTCTAACCCTTTACCCTTAACAAGTGGAATTTCTATTTATCTTTCAAATCTGAGATTTAAAGTCATTTCAGGGAGGCCTTATCCACCTGCCCCACACCCAATACACCCACCTTGAGTCGATTCCCCGTTTCCTCCTTTTATAACATTCAGGGCATGTGATATTTTGTTTTATTTCCAATTACTCTGGTAAGGACCATTCCTCTAAATCCTATTACAAGGTTTTGCACACTGTAGATGCACAGTAAATTTTGTTGAATGTAATGCAAATGAATGAATGCATCTGAGAGCTAGAATGAAGCTTTTTAGAATGACTTCCAGCAGAAGAAAGAGAAAAAAAATTTTTAAGGTAGGTTAATCTTCATGGAGTGTTCCACAAGAATGTATTTAATCTGTTCACTGTTACTTATAAATTGAGTATTAAATAAATTTTAAATAGGCAAATTCCATTGCAATGTTCATATATGTATGTTGTGATCTTGGAGGGGAAAGATGCCTTCAAAAACCCATTATTGGTAATTTTATGATTTGTATTTTAGTTGTAAATGTTGTGGCATGGTGTAAGTAGCTGAGAATAGCAGTCTCTGTCAAGTGGAATGGTTAAGAGTGTAAAGAAAATCAAAATCTGATTTTAAAAATAACTACCGATATTAATAAAATCCAAATGGATTTCTTGCAAATCTGGTAAATAAAGATGGGTTTTGAAGCTTAGACTTTATATCTCCTTTGATTCATGAGCTAATTTTCAAAGCTGAGTTGTAAGCTTTAGTTTATATTGTACCTGAGGCACAGGCAGACTCACACAATAGCTGCACTTCAAGTGTCACTATAATATAGTAAATGTAATAAAATTATGTTTAAATAACATAAAAAAAACTAATTTAAACAGGGGAAAATGAAATTTAAAGTTGAAGTTAATGCCTTTTTTGGCTCATGATGTTGTCGTTGCCTGCTGTAGACCCACAGTGGTGCCACTGGCCTTTCATGTTAATATTGGGTAGCATGGTTCAGCTCTAGAGAAACATACAGAGTTTAGCCACTCTGCTCTCTACATAGGAAGTGGTCATCTGACAGCCTTAAACAAGCTGACATACGTCATTTGTAAGGATACACTTGCCACGTGATTACCACCAGCCTGTAAATTCCTGGCTTTTCCTTATAGTTGTAATTTTATTTATTGAGGTGCGTTGTTGTCTTATGGCACACTGACTGGACTGTTAAGCTTTTAGAAGCAGAACAGGATAATTTTTACGTTAAGGAGAAATAGCTGGAATGGAACATTTTTAAGGGATGCTTATTTAAAAATTAGAATACTTTTAAGTGAGAATGTTTAATATACAAATAGTAAGTTTACTAGTCTCAGCAAGTGTTTTTGTAAAAGTGTTTTGCTTTCTTTTTAACCTTTCAGGCCCCAGTTTCCTCATTTCTAAGATGGAAATAATAATAGTATCATCCTCATAGGGGTGATTTGGGAGCCAGATGAGTTACTACAGTGTTTGACACTAACAACTCTATGTACATGTTAGCTATCATTTTCGTATTTACACTATTTAAAAATATATTCAAGGAATTCATCCAAATGAAAGTTTCCTTAAGTAGATAGAAGATCTAAAAATATCAAGGTTAAGTATGGCTTATACTTGGCAATAAAATATTGCTTTATAATGAACTGAAATGTATAAAGTGTTGCACTCATTTACTTTAAAACTGAGAATCTAAACAACGCTTTCTTTCCATAAATGTGAACGTTCACTTCATCATTGTATTGAAATGTAATCAAGAAGCAATGTAAAGGGCACTGGATTACTGCTCCTCTCTCCCAAAACACAGTTCTGAATAAGAACATTTTTTCCTGCGAAACAGATGAGTTTTGGTGCTACAAGTGTTAGAAGCTGTGTATATCTGATGCGTGGATAGGTTATTGTGTGAACTGGGCCATGGGCTGTGGAAACAGATTTCCCTTTGGCCACTGTATATCACCATTTCTCTTCTTTTTAAAAGAGAATCTTGAGTCCTCATCAGTCTTCTGACTTTCAATACAGGATTAGTCCCTGCTCTGTCAATGATATAAGTATTCACTTCAGCTCCCTAAGTTTAATTGGTTATAACCTCAACCCACATGCCTCTGTCTGTATTCTCTTTTGCTGTATGCTTTCTAAACTGCTGCATACATCTGCCTGTATTCCACTGGCTGATATTAGTAAATCTAGATGAACAGAAATGATTAATTTTTTCATGTTGCAAAAAAAATCTTTACCTTACAAATAAATCCGCATTAATGTTGTCATTATTCTATTAGGGAAGCCTTCTTGTTCATTAAAAATACAGTTCACTTTATTACCACATGTATATGCAACACCCAAGTATATGCTTACGTATTGAATTGCAAATTAACATGAAGTTAAGTATGAGACCATTTTGCCTGATTCCAGAAATGTTAGATTTTTAGGTAATTGCAGATGTTCTGATTTGTGTTAAATTATTCATTTGCAAATATCAATAAGCTATATAAGCAAACATTAGCTTTAAAACTCAATTGCATTAGGTTGATATGACTACTGCAGGTTTTTGATACACTTAACCATAAGTATATGACCTCTCTGAGTTCACAGTTTTCTTTAAAACATAAAAGCACACTTGGCTCATGTGGAGGATTTGTTCTTTAGACACAAGTGAAAATGGCAGTTGTGTTGGAGAGAGGTTATGAAAATGGTGAACTTAAGCCTGTGTACTACATTAGTATTAAGAGTTTCCTGGATTTTAAAACAAATAAGAACAGGTCAAAATTAAAATACATAGCTTGAGGGAGAGGGGTAAAATTTGTTGCACTGTGAGTATATAATTTCTCCTATTTCTATTCAAGCAGCATTGTGGTATTCCTTGGAAATTTTTTTATTAATCTCTGAAAATGACAGGTGTCAGGGGTCTTTTGTGATGCACATTCAGAAAAGTTTCGGTCAAGAGGTCATATTGCTGGGATGTGTTAGTCAGTAGCCCTGTCTCCTGTGGAATTTGCCTTGTTTGAAGTGTTTCCAAAGCAAGATATTTTCTGTAAGGCACATCAGTTAAATAATGTGTTTGGGAACAGCTTTACATGGAATAAAAAGCTATGAGAATTCTTTATGATGAAAAAAAAGCCTATTGCTTTTTTTGAACACAATGAAACCCCTCAAAGTACATGGGGGATACATGGTTAAGCAGAGAACATGTATTTGGGAGTCATATTAAATAATTAGAGTAAGTATTTATGACTTTTTGAACCTTTTGTTGTTAGTCTTAGCTCATTTAAAATGCAAGGTTAGGTTACTTATTTTTTAAAGATACAGGTATTATTTTAATATAAAAGTTATTTTTAAGTGAGAAGATTTTACTCTTAAAACACGTTATTTTTTTTTAAATGTTTGAAAATGCTGTCTGGTAAAAGGTCACAAGGTTTGTTTTATAACCATCAACTAACGTATCTATTTTCTACCTACCTGTACCTACATTTTGAGATGAAATGAAAGTGGAAACTACTGATAAGCACACATTACCCCCAGCAGAACATGGGAGGAACGTTAATGCTTGCCCTTTCCTGTGAGACTGTGCTGCCAGAGAAATAACAGACTTTAGAAATGACCCCTTAACACACTATATTTTCACCTAGAAATTTGGTGAGGTAGAAAGTAAAGATATTGGGTTTAAAGTAGACAGATTTAGGTGTGAACTTTACCTTCACCCATGAGCAGCTGTTGACCTTGGGCTAGTGACTTAGCCTCTCTGATCCTCAAATTATTGTTTGATGAAATGAGTATAGTACCATCTACACCCCTATAGTATAGGGGATGAAGGAATTAAACAAACATAAGATGCCCAACACTCCCTGGAGAACACACTCATTTAGTGGTTGTACCTTGTTCCTGTCCTTATCACCAAGAAAAGTCTCTCCCTCTCATCCTTCCTTCACGTACTCATTCACTCATTTCATTCAGCTTTAGGATAACAAAATAGAAAATAGTGGTTGTCCTTTTTGAAGTTACAACCTAGTAAAAGAGGTACATCACATACATCAGGAATCCAGTTTGGACTTAAAAAAATCTGTAAAATGCAACTGACAACATTGAACAAGCAGTTTATTATAAAAGTCTAATAATTAGAAGATAGTCATAGTCTGAACTAATCCCAAATCTTTTCTCTGGGAAACTTTATACTTCTGCTTTGTTAAATTCTGAACTTTAATTTGGCTGTATATTTACCATTGTTTTGTAGGGTTATAGCTAGGATACACCTGATTTTTTTAAATGCAGAATGATACATTTAAGTGTAATTGTTAACCTTCCGCTTTCCATAGTTCTCTTCTATACACTAAAATCTGAGTTCCTTAAATCTTTTTTTTCAAG
Source organism: Camelus dromedarius (assembly GCF_036321535.1). NCBI lineage: Eukaryota > Metazoa > Chordata > Mammalia > Artiodactyla > Camelidae > Camelus > Camelus dromedarius. Next base: position 31,477,908 of record NC_087442.1, on the reverse strand, counting down.
CTTTCTAAGTCCATTGCAACTTCAGTCATCTCTGGTTCTTTTTGATAGTTTAAATTTAAATTTTTTTAATTATCCTTTATACAAATAAATTCTCCAGCACACATTGTATCCTATAAAAGTTTAGTTAATACAAACTGTAGTAGATGGGACATTTCTTGCTGTTGATATTTGGCATTCTCTCCATATATACAATAATCATAGGTAAATTTTTAATACCATATTGTCATATTTACATACAGGTCAGATCATTTTGGCTCCCTCTTGGCAGTTAGCTTTTGTGATATATTTCTTCTTTTCCATTTTTCCTTAAGTGTAATATTGATACTATCTCAATTGAACTTCTTCCTTCAGACACCCACTTGTAAACCTCTTTAGATTAACAGTGAGCCACTGATTCAAACCAGTGGCACGGTGTATTAGCCACGTACCACTTAAAAATCTTATTAGCAGGACAATCAGATAAAATTGAGTAAAAGGACTCACACACATCTGGGTATGTTGTGTTTCCTGACTCTAGGACATTTGTAAACGGCATTTCTCTGTCATAGAAAAAAGTTATGTTGGTGTACTTTATAAAATACATAAGAGGACAGTTTGTGTTAACTTTACTAGAGGTCTGAAAATAGATGATTAGCATGATCTATTCCAGTGACTTCTGTAAGAAAGCCAAGCTTACTTTCAAGTATAGGGCAGTATCTCTTTAAGACCATCAGTTAAACCTGATATAAAACCTGCTTTGTACTTTTCATAGTGAAGGCATTTTACCTCTCTCAAATTTTTGAAAGGTGTAGTTGAAGGCAAAGGTATGAATCAAGACATTATGTAAATATTCTACAACGTGTGTCATCTTGTGATCTGAATATGCAGAGCTTTTAAAAGTAATCCTTAATAAATTCCTTTAGTATATTTGCTTGGTTTTCTACTTCTTCATCACAGATAGTAGGCATGTTAGTTGTCTGATAACTTTGGAGGTGTGTTAAAAGACTTTGCTGTCTTTGCAAGTCTAAGAGATTAAGATTGACTGCCTTCTCTTACAATAGTTCTTGAGCTAATTAAACTGTTTAATAAACAAACTTCTTTAAAAATATTTGTCCATTTATTAAAAATAAATATTTATCTTCTGTTGTCTTCAAAACTCTCTGAAATAGTTCCAGAAGAAGAAAACTAAGTCCAAATTCCCTTGGGGAATTTGAAGTCTGGCCAAGTGAAAGTATAAGTCAGGGACATTAACTATGATCAATACGAAGGAAACTGCAGCTTTGAACATGAAATGACGGAGATCGGCTGTTCCAAGTTCTTATAAATTTCTTATAAATTTAGAAATTTCCATTTTTGTCAAAAGCTAGTCAGTGACAGAGCTGGGAGAGAACCAGGGACGTTGCTTTAGAAATAGATACTGGGTTTAAATCCTGCTTAGTCATTGATTTAGTAGTTAATTTGCATTTAAGTCCTCTGACTTTTTAAATTTACTCTCTGCACAACATGTGATATCATCTCTTCTTTACTGAAACAGCATATGAAGTCTCCTGCCACAGAATCTGGTACATCGTAGATATTTAGCAGATTTTTCCCCCCCAGTTCCTTTCTCCTCCATCACATTACCACCCTCTCTTCTAAAGCAAAATGATGTAAAACAGAGTTTTACATTCCTCAGCCAAGACTGAGTACTTTTTAGGTAGTAAGACCTTTGTCAGATGCCAGGGATTTAAATTTGAGTAAGAAAGCTACTTTCCCTTGGTCTTTTTTAACTGGACTTTTCCTGGTGCCTTGACACCTGGTTTGTCTCTTGTCCCTTGCTTTCTTTGGCAACATTTGCCCTTGATTCTTATTCTGACATACTGACTAGTATTTATCTCTTTGTGGGAATCTCTTCCCTAATCAGCCTTTAATTTTGACATTTCCCTAATACTACTTCCTTCTCCTGCTATTCTTCTCATTCCATGATATATCTCTGGTAACCTCCTCTTCATTACTTCTACTCTACTCTGACCTTTCCTGTTTCAGATGTACATATCCAGTGTCTAGTAAACCTTTTATTATGACATTCCCTAGAAATTTTAAGCTTCATGAACTCTAAACTGAATTCATTAAAATACCTTTCTACACTCAGTGTTTTTTTCTCTCCCTAGATTCTTCAGCTCAATTTATGACAGCAACATCCAATCACCTAAGCAGATCAACTTGGGTCATTCTTTTATTCCACACTAGTTACATTCAGAAACACTGTCTTTTCTCTAATCATATCTAAAACCATTTGCCATCATGCAAGTTGTGGACTGCTCAAGGACATCTTACCCAAGGGAGTGTAAATATAATTCATTAATGATTTTCAGGCACTGTTGGAGTGTCTTATATTTACAGAAGTGTCAATATATTGTGACAGTTTTCCAACAGAGGACAGTAAAGTGTCTCATGGAAGAAGTGCTTTCTGGACTTTGGACTCAGTACTGTATGGACAAGCCCTGTTACCCTCCTCTCTGCACACCCCCACAGCTTACCCTAGAAGTAGTTAAAGTCCATTCCTTGATCAGACTATTACCGTAATCTTAACGGTCTTTTTGCCTTCAACCAACACCCACTCCTTACCCACAAAATTCAGTTTCCATGCTACTTCAGGATGATTCATGTAAAATAAATCCAACCTGTCCACCCTTCTTTAAAAAACTTAATAGTTTCACATTGTTTAGTGATAAATCCATTGTCTTACCCCAGCACATAAGACCCTCCATATCTGCCCATCTCTCTCACCCCACTATGTTACCTTGGATTTTAAGTTCCATTAATACTGGAAATATATTTTGTTGTATATACCATGCCATTCTCTGTGCTCTGTGTGTGCCCTGCTGTGTGCCTACAATGCCCATCTCACTGAAACCAACTCATCTTTCAATGCATGAAGAGCCAGGTCAGCTTTCCCTGAAACTCCTATCCCTACTCTCACTGCTCCACCCCCAAAAGTTATGCCATTTCCTCCAAGAGTACACGGAGTGTTTCTCTATCATTGCACTTCCTATTTTATTGAAATGATCTCTTCACCTGTCTCTAACCCACTGCAGTGTAGGATGAGGTTTGGGGAAGGACTGGGAGGAGGGGTTGGGTTGGAGAATTGATAAAAGTGGGGAGGTGGCATGATGATAGATCAGAAGGAGGTGGGAAGGGCATGCTATGAAGCCATGACGGGTAATGAAGTGCAGTTTTTAAAACATGAACCCCAGGCACTGTGAAACACTGAGAAAACCACGGATATTATACTGAGACTAATTTCTGTTGAAGACTCAACTCTGGACACTTAACAGCTTTATTATCTTGGGTATTTTACCACAGATCTTTTCAGTTTTAGTCTTCTACTCTTTCAAATTGTTGATGATGTTATTTGCCCCCAAGAATGATTGTGAGGTTAAAAAATGAAAGTGTAAAAAAAAAATGAAGTGTAAAAAGTGGATGCCTTGGGCCTACACGTTACAGATTTTCAATGCATATTTTTAAACTTTTCGGTTTAAGTAGCCTACCTCTAAAAATGTTGATAAGGGATGATCTTTGGTATCACTGTGATTGATTTTAAGGAAATTAGCATGTGGCATTAAATATTAAAAAGGCATAAAAAAGGTGTGGATTAACACCATTTTTAAAAAAGAAGAATACTAATTTCTCCAGAATTTAACTACAGTATTCTTCTAGAGGTAAAGTTCTCTGCTTTTAAAATTTATGAATTGATTTATAGAAACTTTTATATAAAATATTTACATGAAATCTTTCCATAAAGTGCTATGCATCTGTCATTTTAAATTTTAAATATCTGGATTAGGACCCCGTGTAATCTCCATATTCTGTATGTGAAAAGGGCTTTACGAGTTTGTACTTTGAAAAAAGTAATTTATCCTCTTGATTAAAATAAAAACATAAGCTCCTTTTATTAATATCATGCTTCTCAATCTCTTTCTCATCAGGTCTTTTTTTTTATAAAAAGAAGCTTCATTTACATAGAGAAGATATAATTTGAAAAAAACTGCTACTCAAATTTCTAAATAATGTGTGTATATATATATATCTCAAAGTCTTTAATCTTTGCCTTGTATTATATAGCATTAGATCAAATTATATTAAAAATATCCTTTCATTTCATTATTGTTGGAAAGATGACACATTTATAAAGCAAGTGAATTCTGTTCTCTATTTCCAAATATATTGAGGAACAAAAGAAGCTTTCAAAAATAGGGGAAGTTATAATGACAATACTAAAAGGCATGAAAATGAAAGGAAAATAAATCCAAAACAACTCAAGGTCATCTTTCCAACTTCAGCTAAATGGCAGAACAATCTAAAGTGTCTGAACATATCATTAGCCTTGCTCATCTGTGACATGTGGCTTAAAATTTGATACTAAGAAAGAGAATGTGTTGTTAATGATACAGTAGTGAATAGGTGTGATTTTTTATATATGAATTAGAATTGATGTAGATAACCTTATTACTTGTATTTCAATATACTTTAACTACCATTGTAAAAATTTGCATAGTCTTGAGTATACCCATGGGAGTATGTTACTCATGTAAACATCATCTGACATGAATATCCAGGAGCAGGGGTGGGAAGTCTGAGAACCATCCCTTGTCTAATTTTCGATGGGAATTCAATTATTTAAAAAGCCAGTTCTTGTAGTTGTATTTTAAATCATAGTTCAAAGCATTTCAAATTGTTTGCAGTTGCTTAACCATGATCCTTTATCTTGAGTTTTGCATTCATTTGCATTTTCAGAGAACATTTTTTAAGTTGTTCAATTCTTCCAAAGGTTTATATCTATTTTAGCTATCTCTTGCTTCATCACTCACCATGCTAAAATTCGTGGCTTAAAGCAACAGTAATTTGTTTATCATGATTCTGTGGGTTGGAGACGGGGGGGAGGAGGATGTTGGCTAAGTGGCTCCTCTGCCCCACCAGTAAAAGCCAGGGTCACTCACACAGCTGACTGGCTTCATTTGGGGGTGGGCTGGTCTTGAACTTAAAAAGAAGCTTCAGCCAGATATCTGACTTCTCCTCTGTGGCCTCTGTCTTCCCTAGTTGTCTCTCACTGTCCCCCATCTGGCCAAACCTTCCACTCAGCATGGCAGCTGGCCACCCAGAGCAAAGACAAAAACAGCCAGTCTTCTTAAAGGTGGGGCCAGGAACTGGCCCACATGGCCTCCACTTTCTACTGGTCAAGGCAAGTCATGAGACTAGTCCCATTGGAAGGAGGGAGACTAACCCCCATCTTCCTGCTTGCACCTGCAGGAAGAGGAGGAAGCACTGGGAGCCATCTTTGGCGATAAGCTGCTTCCGTCACCTTTGTGTATTAAAATAAAAACCCCTGAGGACAGAAGACCCTATTCTCATATTACAGATAAGAAAACTGACAGGAAGGTTAAATCAGCAAATCATTGCAGAATCAAAAGAAGCCATATTTCTTGACTTCTGGTCCAGAAATGTTTCTTAGTATTTTAATATTGTGTTGGATTTCTGAATAAGCAGTTTTCAGATCTTCACTCAGTTGTCCAAATTAGTTATTAAAAAAAAAGAAGAAGAGGGAAAAAAAGCCACTGTCTGGAAGCTCCTTTCTTGTAAGCAGCCATCCGTGTCTTTAGAATAACTTTGCTGCTAATTTCAAAGGAAGTGTGTGATTGTTTTTTGTCTTGCGGTGATTGTTGTTTGCCTCATTTTCACAGTTCAGCAATGGGGATCACATTTATTTATTCATTAAATGTTGACTGAGCTCCTGCAATGCACCAAGCATTGTGTCAGGCCCTGGGTATCCAGCAAGGAATAAGGAAAAGTCGTGGCTCTCAAGGAATTTACAAGGTTACTTATCCTCAGTGAGTGAGTTAGATTTGTTCAGTCAGATTTATCTGTTGTATGCTTTCATAAACCATTACTTAAAACTTGATGTTCTTTGGACCTTATAAAACAATTCAAAATAGGAATCATCCAGCAGTTAGCCTAACTGGACTGAGATACCCAAGCTTCTATATTTTAAAGAAAATGCATATTTGTCTTTTTTTCAGTTCTCTAATATGCTGTAAATGTGTTATCTGACACTTAGTGGAAGTGGGGTAGTCAGTTGGGTTATTGTGTAGAGGGTAAGAATGTTGACAGGGAAACAAGTCACTGCTTTTAGATTTTCATATACTAATTATCTTGGGAAAAGATAAGTAATCTTGGGAAAGTCTTATAATCTTTTTTGGCCTCAATGTCGTCATATTTGTTTAAGTGAAGAATTTGGACTAGATGATTTTCTTATGCTATGAAAAACACAGTTAACACAGAACATTGTTTTACGCTTTTTCCTTCTTCCTTATTCTCCTTCCTTAGTTCTCTTTTAAATGAAAAGAAAGCAAATGACTTATATGTATGGAATACCTTCAGTGGCAGTCAAAAAATGATATCAGAAAGATAAGAAAATGGCTTTATTATAGTTCTAGAATCTTGTTGGGAGGAGGGTGGGGGAGTGTAAGTGGGAGACTTAAGAATTACTTTTTACCCTGGAGATTTTGAGTTATATTCCTCTACCCCAACCCTTACCACCCCTCTTTCTTGAGACTAACTATCTTAATAATCAGCAGTTATTCATGGGAATAGGGCTCCTGACTCAAGTTGGGTTGGATGTGAAGAGAGGAAAAAAAAAAAGGGCTGAAAAACAAAAACTTTATTCTAGTGCTTTATTTATATTAAAGGGCTGATAGCCTTCCCACTATTGTATCATTTCTTTGCAAATGAAGTGTAATCATACATACTTATCTTTGAGTTTTAAAAATGGTGTTTCTTGACAATTCTGTCAATGTGAATTAGCCTTAAACCACAAACAAGATATGTATATATATAGATCTCTCTCTCTCTCTCTCTCTCTCTGTCTCTCTGTGTGTGTGTGTGTGTGTGTATGCAGTTTTTTGCTTTGAATGTTTTAAACTTTTGATTTCCCTGCTTCCATTGTATATTTATTTTTGGCCTCTGATAGCAGTTACCTTTTGGTTGTCTTATCACAGTAAGTGTTTGCTTTGTCAGATTTTTGTGAACCATTATACTGCTTTTAATGTGTGCATCATTACTTTACCATTGCTGGCCCTTATTTCTGGTAGACTTACTGTTATTACAGTTGACAGTGTTTGTGTCCTACTCATTTGTGTGACCTTTCTGAAATAGAATCTTCTCTTAAATTTCTATATATATATTTTTGGCTGAGAATCAAAACTACCATTTGTCTATACATGTTTATACCATGAATAAAATTTAAACTTAGGCAATTTGCTTTATAGTTTGTATGATTTCTTACAAGTTGCTCTTTGTTTAGCTAAGTTTCTTTCTGAACTTTGAAGCTCTCCTATGGCATTATCCTTCACCTTTGCCATCTTCCATTTCCTCTCTCTCTCTCTCTCTCTCTCTCTCTCTCTCTCCCCCATCCCTCCATTCTTTCCTTCCTTCTTTCTTGATGCTACCATGTTTCCCCTCAATTTCCTTTTTCGAGTCTTTTATCTTCCTCCCTCCATTTTATTAATATTATTTTAGCCAGCTTCCTTTATATTCTTTGAAGATCTTTTCGAAGCAGTTTCTGGCTTAGAAAAAAAAAAAAAAGTCACCAGCTACTCAGAGGTTAGCTATGGTTTCTACTTGTGCATGTCAGGATTGTCTAAGAGAACAAACACTGGAAGACAGAAAAAGAATTAGTGCTGGGACACCTATGTTCAAGCATAGTATCTTTTTTACATACTAGTTCTTGAGCTGTTTTCCCTTTGACTTGAAATCAGACATATACATTCCTAGTTGATTACCATAGCTTTCTCAATAATAGTAACTGGTTGCCAAATACTACTAAAATGTACTGCTTGATATGCTAATAGGTCAAGATGCTTTGCAGTAAACATCTTTGGAATTCAGATTAACCATTATCACCAGGTCCTGTGATCTGAAACATTATAATCTATTTATATTCAATAGTTGTCTTTTTCAATCAATTGATATGAGACTAAATCAATACATTTAAGTATAACTTGCAAGTAGTTCATTCAGGAGGCAATATATGCATTGTTAATATACTCACCTCCTAAATCAGTGACTGGCATGTGTAGTAATTTCATAAGAGAGACTGTAGGTTTGAAAAACCTAGGCAGGCAACACATTTTGTATGTTTAGATCAGTGTTTTCCAATAGAGCTTTCTGTGATAAGGGAAATATTCAACAGTGCTCTGTCAAGCACACTCTTAACTAGCCACATGTGGCTACTGAACACTTGAAATGTGGTCAGTGCCATTGAAGAACTGCATTTTTTAGTGTGTTTAATTTCTAGGAACTTACCCTTAAACAGCCACATGTGGCTAGTGGCTACCATATTGGATAATACAGATCCAGGACATTTAAAAAAATGTATTTAATTCTAAGTGGTGTGACACCTAAAATTGAAATATATGACCTACTCATTTTTCTCATTTTATTTGTACTAATTTTATGGAAAACTTTACTTGATTTACATTTTTAAAGTAAACATGGAGTGAATACACAAATCAGCATATTTAATACAATCAGTGCTGGTGATTAAGGTAACTTGTTGAGGGGGGAGGGGTTAGTCCCCTCCCACAAACCACTTCACTTCTGTGAACATGAAATCTTAAGTAAAAATACAGTATGCAAACTGTAAAGGTAGTTTTAATACAAATGCCCTTATGTTCAGAGTAAGAAGAAAGAACAAAGAATTGATAGATCTGGTGCTTAAGACTTAATCAATGACCAAAAAGACAGAAGCAATTTAGCCTCTATTTTGACTGTGTTTTTTTTAATCAAAAAGAATGATCTTTGGATTGAAAAGTACTACACAAACACCGTTAAAAAGAAATTAGAATCCACATTAGGGAAGAAATCATTAAAAAGCAGTTTCTTGCTCCCAAATCTGGCATGAACAAATTGCATCCACTTAAGTTGATAAAATTTGGAAACAAAGTTTGTGAACTGCTGTCTGGAGTATTTTATTAAAAGTGAATAGTGGACAGACTGGGAGTTCAAAATTTGTAGATACTGACAGGCATATGTAGAATAGATAAACAAGATTATACTGTATAGCACAAGGAAATATATATACAAGATCTTGTGGTAGCTCACAGCGAAAAAGAATGTGACAATGAATATATGTATGTTCATGTATAACTGAAAAATTCTGCTCTACACTGGAAATTGACACAACATTGTAAACTAACTATAACTCAATAAAAAAATGTTTAAAAAAAAAGTGGATAGTGGAAACTTTACCCAAAGAATTGTCCAAAGGATGGATATGGAGACCCCTATTTAGAGAGGAAGTGGGGAGGGGAAGAGAGAGAAAATGAGATATACAGAAAGATAGGTGAGTTCTCAAAGCTGTAGGGTGGTGCCTGGAACGAATCATTCAAGGGATGATAAGCCCTTATAAAGGGAAGCAGTGCTCACTAGAAGCAACCATGAGGTCACAGAGTATCTCTTGTCCAACTAACTGTATTGTATTTTTTTTGATAGGGGAAAAGAAAAATGTGGTAGATCCTTATATGTAAAGCATTTGACAAGATTTCCTCATGATAGCTCTGATAAGACAAAGAAATGGGGAGAAGACGATAATGCAGTTGAATGGATCGTAATTATTGAACAACCAATCCTGAAGAGTACTGATTAGCTAAAGGGTGGCCTCTAATTGTATGATAAAGACCTCTGTTTTTAGCCTTGTTCCCCCTCCACCACCACCATTTTTATCAGTGGCTTTGATTAAGGATGAACAACCTCTTTTCCATACAAGCCAGTTGAGGAAGATTAAAAATATTCATGAGCTGTAACATGAATGGAACTGTCTCCCTTCTACCTGAAACACATATACACATATACAACTCTCTTTTTCCATTATGTTTTTACCTCTCAACCAAATTAATTTCCTTTGAATTTCCAGTGGTTTCCTGCTCATTTCTGCATTCACATGATCTCATTATGGCTTTCACAGTCTTGATTATATATGACCTTTCAACTGAAGTGCCCACTTCTAATTGAAATGCCTTTCAGTAAATCCATAAGCATACCTCCCGGAAATAACTACTGTTAATACTTCTGGATGTAACTTTTTTCCTACAACATTGGCATCATAATGTATATATTTTCTTACAGTTTATAATTCTTTTAATTGACATGATATTAACACACATTAAAATTGACCCTTTTGACTGTGCAGGGCTATGAATTTTGACAAATGTGTAACTGTCGTGTAACCACCACGACAATTGCAAGCTGTTCAATCAAGTTATAGAACCGTTCTGTCACCCTCCAAAACTTCCTTAGGCCCCTTTTGTGTCACCCCTCTCCAGCCCCCTAGCTCTGCATTATTTAAAAACCTGTTTGTTTTCTTCTTTTCTACTTGTCATGAGTGTTAGCTCCTCTATGCCACTTTTTCAGTAATCATTTTCCACGCCCAGGCCCTGCTAGAATTATACATGACTTAAATTTTCGTTTCCTCTAGTCCCCAAATTTCAATCATGAACGTGTATTATTTTTTTAAAAATCAAACCCTCTTATCTATACTGTCCTAAAAGATATAAGGGTTGTAGGTGATTTAGTTATCAACATGTGGCTGGGAAGACAGTCTAATTCCTTTTATTTTTTTAAGCTTTATCTTTAAGACTATTATATTAAGGATAGTAGAGGCACTATTTTCATTCTAACTTTTGCTCTCTAGATTGGAGCTTCATGCCTAATTAACAGATTTTAAGAGGGTTTTAGACAAATTGGAAGGCATCTATAAAACTGTAACCGGGATGCAAAGGGATCTATCAGAGCGATTAACCAGTTTTATCTGATTCTCAGGGGTAGAACGATCTAAGCCTCAAAGAGACAGAGCTTGATTTGAAGGAGAGTATTTTAACGAAGAATTCCAAAGAGTGAGTGGACCACCTTTTAAAGAAGTGAGGTCTCTGTCACTTTTGGTGTTCCATCAAACCTTGAGTATCTGATTCATTAGAATGCAGTTTCAGAAGGCACAGAGAGGGCTAGGCTCTCTAACCACAGACATCTTTACAATAGATATGCATTTTCTACAGTAAAGTCTTGAAGATGAGTAGTACATTTTGGGGCAGGAGCAGAGGGGAGGTGTTGTCAGTTGAGTTGCCAGCCACGTTGTGAAGTCATTTTACTCTGTTGTCTTCCCTCGTGCTTCAGGGATGAGCCCTTTAATGGCTCCTGATCTAATGGCAGTATTGGAAGAAGAAGTTACTTAGGCTTTTCTAGTAGTCCCTACTTTCTCCCCCATTTGTTATGGCCCATGCCAAGCTTGAGTGAGAACCATCCCTGATAGGCTGATCCAGGAAGCACTATCTTTTAGACTCTCTGATAATACCCAAGTCATATTTATTGTGACCCTCACCTGGGCTGGGACTTAAATTTCTAGTGTAAACCAGTGCCCTTCTTCCTACATCTTGATTCACCTCTTTCTTGTGCCCCTCAGTGGTTCCCAGACTTGAATTCTTCACATGTGCCCAGTTTATGTAACTAGAATTCAGCTATAGATCCATTTCCTAAGTTATCCTGGAAGTTTGTCTACCCAGCAAACTTTTGGGCCATTGCTTGTTCTTGCCTCTTATCATCATGAATCTCTACCCTTGAGACTAAAATCTGCAGGAATTCAGGCAAGTGAGTCACTGTAGGACAGCTGTGGCCCAGCAGCGTTCTAAGAGCCAAATTCTTCTTTGCTCAAAAGTCTGCACTATCAAAAGCCGCCCGGATTTTCTGTTGCTATGCCTACATTCTTGCCAAAACCTCGTGCCAGCTTGGTTCTTCAGACCTTGTCTGAACCATTATTAGAGATTCTTATAAATCTTTCAAGCCTGGAATTTAATTTCCCAGTTAAAAATTTCTACCGTAACAGCCTAGAGCTTTTCTGATGCTGGTCTTGATTTAGTAGATGGGTTTAATCCTGGTCCCTGCCTTAGATTTGTAAACTTTAGGTCTCACTGAAAAAAATCTTAAGATGAAACAGATATGTTGAAACTCCTACAAAACTCTGGTCAGATTCTTCCTTCTTTCCATGTTATAGGGATACTTGCCAGATAATGAGTTACTATAGATTTCAAACAAATTTAACAGAATCAATAGAGATATTGGATATGAACTGCACTATGACTCAAGCTTAAGGTTTCTTTTTGCTTTCTCCAAACTGAAAACATCACAAACAGCTCACTATTTTCTAAATAGGGCAAGGACACTTTGAAAATTGAAATACTGATTTAACACCTGTGTGCTAAGCTCTGCACTGCATGAAATTTGAGATTGTTATTGCTAACGTTCAAAGCACAGAAAGTCTGAGTGGTGACTGTCTAGGATCAGCGAGTAGGCTCACCACAGTTAGTTTTTGGAGTTGAATTATTTGAAATTGGCAGGTGGTTTCTCTTTTTCCATAGATTTCATTCCCCTTTTCTTGACAGTGCATGTGTTTGGTGACCTCCACTGTTTATTTAGCTTCTGCATACATTCCTTTGGATTTGTTTTATGTGTGGTTTTTTGGTTGCTTATGTTTCTTGTTATGCTTGGCTACTTCTAGAAGGAGTAGTGGTGGTGGTCTGCTTTGGATCGGCAGTCAAAACAAACCTGATACTCATTTTGAATATCTGGCTTTGAGTTTCCGTATAAAAATATAAGCACCATTTACATAAGTATATTGCTTGAATTGAAATTTATTTTTTATTCTCCACTTGCCCCTAAAGAAGTGCCAACAAACTCCAGAATTGCTTAAGAGTGAGCATAAGAGGGAAAGAAACATGAAGAATGGAGATAAGCCACAAATTGAATAATCAAACCTGAAATAAAAGGAACAAAGTCCAAATGTGGCTTACTTTCCACATGTCATTTGTAGATATCTCAACTGAAAAGGGTTGAAGCTCTCATTTGTACCTCCCTACTCTTCCCACCTTCCTAGTTACTGTTTACTTGTTCTGTTGTTACTAATGGATAATCATGTTCCACACCCTCAATAACGTATGAGGAGGATGGAAATAAGAAAATAAAGAAATTAAAAATGAAAAGAATCAAAAGGAATTTGTGAACAAAAGATAATTGCTTGTTATTAACATTGTCATTTTTAAAAATAATTAACACTAAAGTATTCAAAAGCATTAACTTTTGGAGCAGATCTGTTTTGGATCTGTCCTCGGTCCACTCCCAGAAGGCTTGCATCTCCTGGTATCCTTCATATATCTCTGGCTATTTGTTTTCTGTCTCCTTTAGTTACTCTTTTTCTGCCCATCCATTAAGTGCTGCTCCTCTCCCAGAGCACTGTCCTCAGTCTGCTTCTCTTCCTCTGGTCATTGGCTTAAGTGATTTCATCCACCCTCAAGGTTTCAGCTACCATGTATGTGTGTGCCAATGAACACAGCTTTTCCATTCCCAAACTGTGGTCTTTCCCCAAATCTTCATTCTCATTTAATTACAGCTGTTTTGGGGGCACCTTCCCTTAATGGTAGTAGGCATTTTAAATGGACCACTTACAAAATCAAATGTTTTATCCATCACCTAAATTATATCTTCTCTAAAGTCCTCTCAGTTCTAGGTCTAGGCATCGTCCTTGCCCAGTTTTTCCAATGATTGTCCATACCCATCCAATCCAGTACAAAATTCTGGCATGTAGGTGTCACTACTCCACTAGCTTCAACTTTCATCATTTCTCACCTGGACAGTTGAGTGGTTTCATAACTGGTCCTTTAGCTTCTGTTTTGGGTTTTCTCAAAAAAAAAAAAAATTTATATATGTATATATAGCCATGATCATGTTACTTCCTTGCTTAAGAAAACCTTAAGTTGTTTACTGTTACCTTCAGGATAAGATCTAAGCTATTTAACATGACATCCTATATTGTTTCAACGCCCAGTTACTCACCCAGCCTAATGTCTTCACACTCCCTGACTCAGTACTTCATCTCCAGAAATCCTGGGTTTATGGTTCCCCTCTTTGCTGTAGTACTTGTCTTTGCTTGTCCCATCTCCTACTTGGAATAACCTCCCCTCATTTTAGTTAAATTTCAAGCATTCTCTGTTTCATGAAGAATTCCAAGCAATTCTCCCCAATTAAATTGTTATTCCTCATTACTCTTACAGAAAATAATGTATATGCATGTTATACTGTATTAAAATTATCTTTTTCTGTATCTATCCCCCTCAAACTACTGTGAGCTTTTTGAAGACACTGGATTATTCCTCTTTCAGTTCTCATCAGTTAACACAGAATCTAGGCTGTAAAACATGCTCGATAAATATTTCACATACTTAATGAAACAGTATAGTTAATGAAGACTAAATACTTTGAAGATTTTGCTTTTGGATTTTGCACATAAGTGTTTTTCAGTAAAGCTCTTCTCTATCCCCAGTGTTCACTTGGCCTCTCTTCGGTACCTGACATGACTGTGTCTCTCTGTGTCTCTTCTCTTTTGCACTGTCATGCCCTGTGACCTGCTTCTTTTCCACTCTGCCTCTTGAGTTGCCTGACCACAAACTCAAATGCCCTGAGTGTAAGGTTTAGAGAATCAGAGCTGTCCCTACATCTTCCTTCTTCCATTGTTGCCTTTATAAATGGAAATATATATATATATTGAAGCTATCAGACAAGTTTTCAAAAAGAAAAAAGGTCACTATGACAGAATATACTATGTCATATGCAGCATTCCACCGGAATATATTAGATTTAAAGAGCAAAGTTGACCAGCTGAGAAACAAGAAAGGAGAAATTTTCTCCTTTGATTCAGTACTTTCTGGACTTTCTGAGCAGCTCATCCTTATTCTTGACTCTGTGGTCACCTCAAAGCTCACTGCTGGTGACCTTTACATCGTGGTAAGATTTTAGAAAGATATTTAAAAAACAAAGGAAAAAGTTTGTATTTTAGTTGAGATACATGAAATGTGGGAAACATCCATGACGGGAAAGTTTAAGCTCTGTCTTTATCAAAGGCGTCAATCTCAACTTAATTTTACAAATTGGTGTGATGATGAAACGGTGATGAAAAGGAAGCAGATGTTTTGTTCTTTAGGATGCAATGAAGGTTTCAAAAGTGCACAACTGCAATAACTATACCCCTTTTTTCCTCCCTCCCTCCTTTCTTTCTTCCTTCCTTCCTTCCTTTCTTTTCTTCCTTTCTTCCTTCCTTCCTTTCTTCCTTTCGTGCCATGGTATAGTGAAGGAAAAGATTTCAGATCTGTAATGCTTTTATGAAATACAAGATGTATTAAAATAACAAAGTGAAGGTAATTATGATATGAAAAATATTGTGACCATTAGCTATTTTTGATGCTTTGACTTACTGAAACATGAAGCTATTCAAACTTTCTGTTTGGAAGGCAGAGTTTTGCTGTCCTTATCACATCACACTTCAAACAGTTGCATATTATTCTTTATTAGGGAGTATGAATTTGCTGTAGATAATCCTTAGCTTTGAGAAGTTTATGATTAAAATGTAGAGAATATATACACAGTATTGAATAAAGGATCATTTCATGAACTGTCTTGCAAATGAATTAAATTTTGGTAACTTTTTAAAATGTTAGAAACAAACCAACCCAGAATTCTCTCTTGGCTCCCTGAAAGGCCTGTCTCTCCTCTCACCTCACTCTGCTCTCCCTAGGGCTGTCTTTGTTCCAGCTCGCCTTACAGTTTCTCTTGTACCATTCTTTCCTGTACAAGCTCTTCCTTCTGCTTAGAGTACTCTCTCCCTGACTCCCACAGCCATCCTCCAAAATACACGCAAGCACATACCAGACTAATTCCTACCCATCTTTCAGATTTTAACTTAAAGCATCCCTTCCTTGGAGAGTTTTCCTTAATACTCCAAACCGAGGAAAATCCTTTTGTAAAGATCATTCATGGCACTTACCTCTGCTTTTGATTATACATCATTTGTGTGCTTCTTTGATTAACACCTATCTTGGAGATCAGAGACTACTCTGTTCATTCATTGTCTTCCCAAACCTGGCACAGTTCTTGTTATAGGAGTTGGGTGAAGAGATGGATGAATGAAGTTCCTTAGTATTAGATCAGTCCAGTTCCGACACGTCTCCTCTCATGCCCTCCTGTGGCTTTATGTAGCCTACTGAATGTTTCTATGGTACATAAGATGTTTTATTATCTTTCCCCAACATACATATCCAGTCAAACATTGGGTCATCCTGCCTGCTATCCCCCGTCTTCCCGTGTTTGTCCCTCCCTTGGGGGACGGGGTTGATATCCTCTGCTATGTTCTTGTTTTCCTTAAATTGGACCAAATGTTAACTATTCCTGTGCCTTATGCATGCTCCCCTGTATCTCTGGGATGTCCTTCCCTTTCCTGTCTTTAATTATCAAAATCCATTTTTTTCCCAAGGTTTTTATTAATATATGTCATCTTCATATCAACCCCAGGAAACCTAAGCTTGGATTGATTAAGACACTAGGTCTCTAAGTTTTATTTACAGATAATGAATGTAAAGCAGGGATTCAAACCTAGGTCTATCTGATAGAGAATTTGAAAAAGATTCTATTTAGGCTCTGACTGGGTAGATGTTGATTTGCAAAAATAAATGTCCAATTCCTGCCTTAGATTCAGTAGGTTAAATATTGCCCCCATTACTTGATACAGGCACAGAGGCAAGATCATTTTCAGTGCCTTGGTACCAGAGCAGAAAGAAGAAAAGAAGAAGACACACATCTGAGGCAGTGGCCCTGGATGGAGCTAGAGAGGCCACCGTGAGAAGAAATCAGCCATCTCCTTATTAAGAGCTGTCTCATTTCTAACATGTTATGTGACACTAGTCTAAGTACGGCACACTCGAAAATCGAGTTTGGGGTTTACTTAAACTTAAATTCTTCTAGAATGCAAGTTAGGCCCACAACCTTAAAAAGCTTCTAGTAAGGAAATAAATGCCTCTTATCTGTACCCAAAATGAATGCAGACTGCTCTCCCACCCTCCTCTCCCAAACCATTCGCCAGAAAGGGAGCCCTCCCTTGCAGACATTGAAGTGACTCCAAACCACAAGAACCACCACCACAGTAGCATCTGGGATTAATGTGAAAGATGCTGCCAAGTCTTTCTCCTCACAGTTCTGACACCATCCCAGCCAGAACTGTAGGTCTCAGTCAGAAATACCTCCCCAGAGCCAACCATTTTACTTCAGCTCTAAGTTTAAAAGAGTAATTGTGCATGATTAAACCGTACCTAGTAGCATTTCCCCAAACACCAAAGTTATATTAAAAAAAAATTAGACTCTTGGCTGTCTTTTCCTTGAAGCCACTTCCATAGCCCTGTCTGCATCACTGCCAGACCTACAGAGTTCTGCTTGAGTAGCCATAGACCCTTGACATTTGCACTACTCTTTTTTAAAAGTATACTTCCCTCCTACGCATGCCTAAAAAGCCTAGAGTAGATGTAAACTTCATCTTTCTAATTTAGCTAGTGAGTTAACCAGCCTGTGTGGCACCTAACAGTGGCACTGTACAGAACCTTCTGTGCATGTGTGCATGGGGATAAATTCCATATCAGAACAGCAAGTTCGAAAATTGTGACAGAGCTTCCCAGAATTTTAAATACTCAAGTCTACACTGTTTGTGACTACTCTTACTTCAGCTAATTCCACCAGCGTGTGTGACTGATATAAATGTTCATCAGCGGCTGCACACATCAACAAAATGAATCAAAAAAGAAAACCTTTCTATAGCTTAATATTAGACCCCATATAAATTCTCTGTATGTATAGCATAACAAATGGCCCCTCTCTCACAGAGCTCTTCTTCTCATTGTAAACTAGTTATAGCTAAAGTCAGACTCTGATTTATTTTTATTGATTTTAAATAAACTAAAGCTTACACTGTCAACCCAATTGAAAATCCTAGAAAATAGCAGATGATCACTAACAATCTATAAGATTTAGTGGTTCTTTGTTAGGGAATTTTGACCAAAGGATTTGCTATAAACCACGCTAGACCTCACTACTGACAAACCTTTGCAATTAAATTTTCAGACTGTTTTCCAATCTGTGCAGTTATTCAACAGCCAGCATTCCCTCTGCTATTTATATCTGCTTTTTCCACAGAGTATCGCTGCTTGAGCTTCCTCATCCATCAATCTCATATTATGATAGTTCTTCCCAGCTGGCCTCTCTGCTCTAGTATTCCATTTTGCACACTAGTATTTTTGAATTGTTTTATGGGCATATGGATGAGTTATTGGTGAAGTGACTCGGATTCTTACTCAAGAGAATTATGACAAGGTCCAAAGTATAACCTTTCAGAATCAGCAAAGTTAGAGGAAATTAGTCCTGCTTGGTACTAGCCCAACAAAATGAGTCTGAAAGCTAAATTGTACTTCTCCAGATCTAACTAAGGCAAGACTTTTAGATCAGGATAAACATCCATCCATCCATCCTTCACTTGTTTATTCATTTGCTTCTCCTAATATCAAATATTTACAGAGAACTAGAAGTCAGTGTTCAAGGTATGTATTATACATCATATACTTATTTTGAAAAAAATGAAATAATGATCTATATTTAAAAATACATTTTTAAAGTCACCCATAATTCCCCAACCAAATATCAGATGTTTTAGTATTTACAAATGTGCCTATATTTGTCCATATATATGTATAAGTATTGCAGTTCAAAGGTTACAATTTTACATTCCTCAGTCTTTAAATTTTAATGAAATCCTCCATATGCTTTGAACAGTTTGTGACTTATCATAATTTCAGGTTTGGGGATCAAATTTTAAGTCAGTTTTTCATTTGTAAACAAGGCTACATAAAAGTAACAGAGTGGAAGTTCTATGTGTATATATTATGTATTGGATCTGTGATAGCCGGTAAAGACATAGAATGGATCTTATGATGGGGGCCCTCCCAGCATGACCACAAGAGAAATTAAATGAATAACTGCCCTTCTGCGTTACCCCAGGGAATTGAGGAGAGTTGTCTGTCTTGGTGCTTTAAAACTAAGATGTTTTAAGAATATTTGAAAGTAATTTAGAAATAAATATGACTACTTAAAATAGTAAGAGTACTTTCCCATTAATATTTTAAAACATCATTTTTGCTATTTGAATAGTTTTCAGAAGACATTTGAGAGGGAAAGAGCTTAAATTTCCATTCAAAATTCAAACTATATAAACATCTATTCTAAAGGCACCTAAAGATTCCTTGTTAAATCCTCTTAATTTTCAAACAAGAAAAGTGAGGCCTGGAGAATTTAAAAGATGTGGCTCAACAATGTGCCCCCGTTGTGATTTAAGTATATAAAAAGAAAAAGTGAATCACAAAACTTCTTGACAACTTAGTAATAGATGGTAGCCCACAGCTAGTTTTGTCCCAGGACTTTTGGGGAAATTAGTTATTTTTGGTTTGTTTTTCAACATATATCACAGTCTTGCTCAACTTTAACATTTCCCATTCCTAATAATAAAGAGCTATAGATTTTTCTTTAGTTTTTCCTCTTAATACTTCAAAACCAGTACATTTTTAAAAGACTTGACCTGTACCTTATCATAGACTACAGAAAGATATACTGCCATGAGGCACCTCCTAGTAGGAAAAGCGCCAAATGTTCAGAAATAATGTCAGAAAAGTATTTATGAGATTAAAAATAATAAATATGCTTTAGGCATGCATAGGCATATAGCAGGGGGGATTAAAGCTGTATCTGTTTAACTTAGTTAAGAGGCAAGGTAATCTACTAGTCATTTTCTTAAAGACTCTGGCTCAGAGTACTAAACGTCTTCTGTGCCTCATCAGGAAGAGTTCTAGAGGGAAACAGGTGCCCTGAGTTCTAAAACCGCAGAACATTTATAGCGGGACATTTTTGAGGTACTGCAGTTGGCAGACCTCAAGAAAGAAATAAGTAAAACATTTTTTTAAATGAAGAGCATCTAAGGAAAAATAGCTAAAGTTATTAAGCTGTTGGAGAGACTTTTATAAGGACGGAGACCGAATAAAGGTATATTAACATAGCTCATAATGAAGCACATGGATATGTTGATTGAGGACTTCACCAAATTCCACAACACTGCTACCTTTTTGGGTCCACTGGGTCTCTCTTAGGGCCAAATAAATAAAAATAACTTTTAGTCATTAACAGGTCATACAGTTAAACTTATTCAGGATTATGGTCCAATTTAAGAATGGTTGTCAAAAAGAATTTAAGTAAATTTGTGAATATGTAGAAATTTTCTTATGGGGAAATTTTTTTCTTATTGTAGGCAAACAAATTCCCTAAAATAGTGGTTTAACAATTTTCTGCTGTTTTCTGTGCTATGGTGAGCAATTAGAAGATGTATTTTCATAAATTCATTTTTTTCTAAGTAAAATAGAAGAGGAAAGTGGACAGTAATTTAATTTTTTCCTTTTATAAATATACTTGTTCCTTCCCTACACAACTTTCCAGTAGTGTTCCTCCCACCCCTACCACCAATAGTAGGTTTTATCTCTTTAAGAGTGTAATTGGATTTTGTGAAAGTAGGCTGTTTGTAAAGATCTGAGTCCTGGACATCCTTGTAAACAGTATTTTTAAAAAAATCCTTGTGGTCTGAAATCAACAGTGTATACCAATAGATTTTCTTAGAAAAATCTCACAGAAAACATGAGGTTTTCACAGCTGAAAATTAAGCTTTTTTACCCCGTGCAGGAGTCATAGGTAGTAGACCATTCCTGTGCGTGGAAGCACAATTTGGAAATACAAGCAAAGAAATTAAAAGAAAACAAGTTCTATTTTCTACACACTGAGATAAGATGAATAGTAATTTAATTGCAAAATTTTAGATCAAAGACCATATAATTAAGTTTTCTTGAAAGTTATTGCCTCATGATGTAGCCAGAAACAAATCTATTTAGTAATTTTTTCTTGGAATATCCAAAATAAAAGTTTTACACAACCTATCCTACTATAGGTTGCCGTAACAATTCATTAGTTGTTAACTAATGAGTTGCCTAATAGATTGTCATTTGTTCACATTAAAGCCTCTAACTGGTTAATGACATTGTGCTTATTTTTCAACTGTGATGTCCTGATCATTCTGAGTATTAACTGAATTCTCTCATTTACCCTCAACTATTTCATATTCAGATTGCAACCAAATCTGCTTCTTCCTGTAGTATTTGCCATGGGAATAACTTCCTTTTCTTAAACTGTGGTCTTAAGTGAGCAGTAAATAATAGAGACACATTCGAGAGTAGCTTGGTTACTTCAGCACCAAGTTGCATGTCTTCCTTAAACTTGAATTCAAGATAGCTGGAAAAGATGGGTAGCCAAAAAAAGAGTTTGTTTCTGTAATTTTTATCATTGCCTGCCTCAAAGTAATGACCAGCCGTTCAGACTCTTGCCAAGGCTGTTTCCTTTCCTTTCCCCTTTCTACTCCTTTTCATCATTATTATCATCATCTTACAATGTTTATTGACTTTTTACTTTATTTCAGGCAGTGTTCTAAGTATTCTTCATATATTATCTCATTTAAGCCTCACAATAAGTGTAGATGTATTTCCTAATTGGTAGATGAGAAAATTAGGACAGTGAGTGACTAGGTAATCTTCCTAAGTGGTAGGAAAATACCACATTCTAAGTGAAAAGCAAAGATTCAAATCAAGGTATTTTGTCCTCAAAGTCTGCATTCTTAATTACTGTGTTCTTTGTCTCCCATATACTCGCAATGTATCTACCTACATATATACGTTTATTTTCTAAGGTGATTTTTAGACCAGAATATGTGTAGTATATTTGCATATTCTTTGGCAGAACTTGGGAACATGTTGATCATGATGATCTTTTTGATGTCAAGGGTCATAGGCCCACTAGTGAGAAATAGTTGACAACTCCCAAGAGTTGACAGTGATCTTTAGAAAATCATTGTAGATGTTAGTCAGTCTCCCAGTAAGTACTAGAATGTGATAAAACCCTTAAGTCTTTTAGAATTCTCTAGTTCTGGATAATGATTGTGGTTGAAAATTAATTTAACTTGACTAATAATAACTAAAGAGTTGAATTTACTGTTCTAATAACTAAAATTTCCACAAAAGCATTTCATGTCCTGTGGATGAATATGTGTTGTCAGGAACAACCTTTTAATTATAATGTAATTTTCTTTCCTATGCTGAGGATATGTTGATATAGATCATTTTAACTCAATAAATAATAATAATAATAACAAGTTTGAAATAGGACACTAACCTTAGTCATTATATAGATAAAAAATTACAATCACCATCTTTTTTGTTTGGAGTTTTATAGATAAACTTTCCACCACCTCCCCCCTCTGCTTATATATATAGTTTAAATGATCTGTACACATTTTAAAGTTATTTTGAAAACAGTTGCAAAGAAGTAATTTAGTTGTATTTTTAATGTATTTTTCAAAAGCTCAAAGAACATTTTAATCTGTATTTATAACCTAACCAAGCCTCAAAAGTATTGATAATATCTAATCCTGTGTAGCCAGTCTAACTGTAATAAACCTTTGGGTCACAATAAACAGAGTCTAGGAGCTGGATACATCAGTGCACAATTACAAAGGTAAGTTAAGAAATGTACCCCAAAGTGTGACACATTGAAGTAGCCTCTACTGGAAGAAGGGACCAAGTAAAGATTCCCCACTCAGAAGAGCAACTAGTATTTTCCTAAAGAATCAGAACTGAGAAAAGATGTGACATTAAAATGCACTTCCTCACTATTCTCTCCTGCCTCTCTGCAGTTAGAATCCTGCTTCTCTGCCTTTATTAAAGCCAAGTTCAAGCCCTCTTCAGGAAATTCCCCAGAGTACCTGATTCCCTCTTTCAGGTCAACTCCTACTAGGACTATTCTTTGCAATTCATCTCAGATAAAAATTGTGTAGATCGAAATAATTTGTTTAGAAGTTGTAACCACTTAGGAAGTGAGGCTTGGACTGTAACCCTGTCAGCCCCCTTATCTGAGAAGTTTTCTGCTGTGATTGATATTTAATCATGGAAATGTCCCAGACCTGCTCAGAAAGAGGGGTCACTCTGGCTCAGGTTCTGATTTTAACTTAATCACCATTGATTGCTCTCCTTTCTTAGTTACATATATTACTCCTAGTTGGCAGAGTCCCAGAACTACATGCAGTACTCCAGAAATTAAATCCTATTAGTACTCAATATAACAGGAGGATCAAGAGGGAGGGATTGTCTCAAATTTCCTGCTTGTTGTGCTACTATTTATGCATTGCGATATCATGCATGCTTGAACTAGTGATTGAGGGGAAAATAATTCTAATAGGTATTGGCAGTTAGCCCAGAAGTCCTACTCCACGCTTTGAACAAATGTTGGCATGTGAATCCTCTCCATTTTAGGGAGGCTAGTAAAAATTGACATTAAAATGTATTTTTTCAAAATTATAATGCTATGTTCTTTGTTTTCTTTTTAAAATGTAAATGTAGCAGTTTGCTCAGTTAGGGCAAATTTTGGTTTTCTACTGATGGCAATTGGAGATTATAGGAAATGTATAAGACATAGATCACTCTTGTCACAAAATGTTTTCTCATCAGTCTGATTCCTCCTGACTCGACATTCAAACTACAGGTTATTTTAATGTTTTGAAAAATATAAATGTAAGATTGAGAAAAAAGTATGTCTTGATCATGATGAAATAGAAGAACATACAACGTTTTCAGAGGTTTGTTTCTTTCTCCCTCATTTCCATCTTTAGGAAAATTGTGTTTTTTGCTCTTACTTTATTTACTATATGGAACAAGAACATATAAATATAAGTATTTTGTTCTGTGTCTGCACTGCACTAGCACCCATGGTCAATTTGGTACATTACATTAAAACATCAATTTATGAAAGAAGAGTTAAGAGAAGGAAAAGAAAATGGTTAACTTGATTATTGGTTAAACACTAGGCAAATAATAAGCAAACCAAAGTAGGCATAGTTTTAATGTTTTCTCTCACAGGTCACATTTGTAAAATTTATGATAGAAGAGAACGCCAACAGTTCTAGACTGAAATTGCCTGTCAAAAGCTCCCCCCTCCCCACAACTTTCCCCCTCCCTTTGATTTTGTAAAGTGTGTTCTGTTGTGCAAGTTTTAGCTGATACCCTGAGATCATGAAAATCCTAAGGATAGAAATTGGGTCCCATGGAGTGGATGGAAACTTTGTAGCTGTGTTACTGAGCAAGAGCTTGCTGCCTAACACACACAGACACCGACACTGTGGCTCTGTCTTTTGAGAAAAGAAAAAGTTTTTTTGAGAGGTGCGCTGGCAGAGAGATGGGAGGCAGGGCTCAAACCTGTCTCCTCCATTCAGGACTCGGGGCGAAATTTAAGGGATTAGGGGAATTTCAAACTTGGCTGACAGGTTAGTCTCAAATCAGTCCATCCATGGTAGTTAAGCTGTTCAGGCTGCTGGAAGCCAGCTTTTTCTTACTGAAGGACCTGTTGCTTATAAAGGGCTCTGGTAGCAACATTTCTTGGGTTCTGTGGATTGAAGATTCTTGGTTGGGGTCGTCTTGGGGACCTGGATTCCCATCTTGCACATGCACAGTGCTGTCTCTGTGAAATAACTCAGGATTTCATTCATCAAAAATTAATCTGTTTTAAGAAAGCAAAAACTAGTTTAAGCTGACAAATGTTTTACATGCTGTTTCAGAGTATTACATCATCTCCTTCCCCAGATTGTCTTCATTTTTTCTTACCTGTCTCACCTCTTACTTATTTTCCTCTCAGTCCGGCCTGCATGAAACCATCCTGTATTTCCTTCTCACTGATCCCATCTCCTTGTGGAAATATGACCAGGCTGAGTCTTCTATCAGAGTATCGGTACTTCCGCTCTTTCTCTTTATTTTCACTGCCATACATTTCATCTCAGCTGGGTGATGGCACAGCTGATCTCCTTGCTTCCCATTTTTTTTGTTTTGGGAGGTTTTGTTTGTTTGTTTCGTTCCTACTTTCCAATCTTGCATAACTCCTGTAATCATCTAAACTATTACTTTCATAATATTAAATACTTTGCTCAAAAATACGAAATCCTCCAGCGTATTCACCGATTAGTTTTCAAAATTTTTAGTATTGTGTTCGATTCTAATTAGTATCTTTGAAATAAAATTTGCTTTAGGAAGTTTGAATATGTTAACCCCTAATATTGGATGTTTTCTGTTTTCATCCCCATCCGTATATCCCAACTTAAGACGTACATTGTCTGTGAACCCTGACCAATTCACCTCGATGACATTCTTGCCTTATCAGACTTCTCCTATATTTGATATTGTTACTATTCATTTGGCACTTAATGATACTGCCTTTTAAAAGAACCATTCATATCTATGTATTTTGCTTCCTTAACTGAGTATATAGATTCTCTGACATCAAAGGCCATGTCTGAAGAATGCTTAACATGTGCTAGACACATACTAGTTGTTCAATAAATACTTTCTAAATGATTGAACAAATGTATAATTAGGATTATAATAAATGGGATTTTCATGTAATTAAATTAGATGTGCATTTTAAAAAACAATAAAGCAGTCCTGGAACATCCTCTCCTTATTATAATTAAAGTTGAATTTACTGGTCTACTTCTTCTAGTATTATATCCAAGACATGAGAGCATTTTAAATTCCTACTCAATTAAGCTTTAAATGTACTTTACAAGTTAAAGCGATAAATCACATTGGAATAAAATAACTATCTTTCTTAATATTATGTGAAGTCCATGTTACTTATAATTTTCATAACTCTTGGTAACAGTTTTTCCTGTAGATGGAAATGCCCTCATTTTCAAAACTACCTTTTAAAATAATTTTACCAAAGAATCTTTTTAATTGCAGTGACATCTTTTAAGAGTAGATTAGAATGCCAGTCTCATTGTACTTTACTGACATCACCAGAAATCAAGAGAAGTTGTCTATTTTTATTGTCACTTTTTGAAATTTTATTTTATATCTTCCAGACTCAGGTTCCACTGTAAATAGGAAGGTAAAGTACACTTATTTTAGTGTTTAATGCATTAGTTATAATGCTGTTATTAATTTTGAAATATAATTCAGCTATTCAGAAATTCCTGTATACAGGGCTCACTAACAGGGTTTGCCAGGAATGAATCAAAATCTTCTGGATGTCAGTAAACTCTGATGTGTATAAACGACTATATGAGAGTAAAGTGACTTTTAAAACTTTTTTATGGTAATAACAACACTTGTTATTGACATTTTGGGAAATAAAATGGTTATCTAATGTAAAATTGATATAGAATTTTAATGTTAATTTTTGCAGCTGATATAACCCTTAGTACTGTCATTATTAACCAGTAGCCACTCGCAGATGATAATACTTTGTGTCTTCAGAAAGTATCATTTAGATACACAACTTGCATTAATAGAGAAATAGTAATCAAAATCGTTATGCATTCTACATCACAAGGAAATTGGCTATGTGGAATGCATTTTGGATTATTGTTTAATTGTGCAGAATTTTCATTCACTTTATAATGGGTATTGGTTGCAGTATTACCAAAGTTAGGCCACTGTGGTCTGTGAATTTAAATAAATGTTTAGTTTTTTTATAAAGAGAAATAGGTAACTTTAACTTGGAAAAATTCTCTTTAAAAATAAATGAATTTATGCACAATTGAAAATAATATAATATTATTAATGTGATTAGTGCTAAACTTTAAAAATATTATAAAATGTATTTATTGTGTCCCAAGTTCTCAATTTAAAAACTTTGAAATGAAAGCATTACTTTCACTGAAGATATTTTACAACCCAGTCTCACTTGATCTCTTTAAAAGACCAACAAACAGATTTTTCTAAAATATGTTTTAAATTTGTGTTACTTATTAAAAGAAAAACGCTGAAGCCCTACATATGGTTTTAAATAACCCTATCAGTCAAACTTGAATAATTGCAAACACAAAATTTAATATTGTTTTATTTTATAGACTTCCATGGAAGAATTTAAAATACTAAGAAATTCAGTATGATTAGAGTTCTAAAAATGTCATGTTTTATAGAGTTTTACTAGTCTTAATTTTTTCTTAAAATAAAATGAATTTTTAAGTGTAGTTTTAAAAAGTTAATGGGCAGAAACATATAAATATATTTATGAATATTTAAGCAAATGTGTAATCTGAATACTTAGTGAAGCATTCCAGGGTAAACGTTTAAGTCTTTGCACTTTGACACCACTGAGAATTAAGTTCAAATTCGCAGTTTACAGAAACATGCAACGATGTATGCGATGTAAATAAATTGCCCAAGGCCACACAGCAAATAAGTGGTGAGGCAGTAATACAAAGCCTGATGGTATAACTTCAGAGCCTATAATCTTACCCATTACACCGAACTCCCTCAAACTCAGTTTATCTTGTCTGCAAAATGGGCTCAATATTACCACCAACAACAATTTTTGCTCCTGCTGCTGCTTATGAGATTACAATGCAGAGCCAATAATCAAAACATGTTTTGGATCATGTCAGTGTAAATTAACACTTAGAGGAAGTGTCAGCAGAGAGAAGTAAGGGAGCTTGTCCTGTGGCACATAAGCTACTTAAACTTTCTGTTGTTCTACTCTAACCATTAAAAAGCAATACATAAAAGAACAGAATGATGACTGGATGAAGAAGTTATAGTATACACACACACACACACACACACACACACACACACCACAAACATGGAATACTACTCAGCCATAAAAAAGAATAAGATACTGCCATTTGCAGCAACATGGATGGACCTAGAGATTGTCATTCTAAGTAAAGTAAACCAGAAAGAGAAAGAAAAATATCATATGATTTTACTTATATGTGGAATCTAAAAGAACAACACACATGAACTTATTTACAAAACAGAAAGAGACTCACAAACAAACAAACAAAAAAAAAAAACTATGATTACCAAGGAGAAAAGAAGGGAGGGATACACTGGGAGTTCGGGTTTTGCAGTTACTAACTACTATATATAAAATTTAGATAAACAACAAGTTTCTACTATATAGCACAGATTACTCTATTCAATATCTAGTAGTTACCTACAGTGAAAAAAGAATATGAAAAGAATATGTGTATGTATATGTATGCCATACACTAGAAATTGACACAATATTGTAAACTGACTATACTTCAATTTTAAAAAAAAGAAAAACAGAATGGCTCTCCATGGGTATAAATGTACCTCTTAAAAACTTGGATTTTTGGAGCTTTCATGACTCGTAGAGACCACAGGTTTGAGACTAGGTATCCACCTCATAGTGATTTTAACTTTTAACTTTACTCAGAGCACTAATTTGAGTTTTGCTGTCTTTGACAAGCCATATTTGTCAGTGAGACAATAGTCATGGGTATGTTAAAAGTTAAAAAAAAAAAAAAAACAAGTAATCAAACCAAAACCTTCACCCCAGTTTATTAATTTAATTTTAAATTTGGAAACTAAGGTTTAAGCTCTACTTGTGGTCTAACTTTCAATGAAATTAAGAGGATACATTTTAAAACTCAAGGATTCGTTAAATTACCTGCATTTAAAATTCGTGTGTTCATTGAACCTCTTTAACAACCACTTTATAACTTTTAAAATTCTATCAATAAATAGCTTCTAGAAGTCCCAGTATATCTCCTGTTAATGATCTCACAAACCTGGAAGCTTAAGAAAACAATACTGTGAAATATGAACACTTTTGAAGGATTGATAGAAAAAAAAAAAATAAAGAATGAAAGCCACTGTGTGCTTAGATTTTATTAGGTTACTCCACCTGCAAAAACAGTTGCTCTATCTGTTTCAAATCATTTTGTCAGTGATATTTTAGGCACTTTCTAAGTGATAATCAATCTTGATTTTTGGAAGTGGAAAACTTTTAAAGTTTTAAAGATGTCTGCTTAAACATAGCTATTGTAACACCACATGTTAACAACGTATCTTCTTTCAATTAAGATTACGTTTTTGATGGAAAAAGCAATTACTTACCATCTTTTTTTTTTCCAGAGTAATTGAGGGACAGTCACGTTCACATCAATTTATAGAAGTTGTGTTTCAGAAAACAGACTATAATTCTGGCTATTTATTTAAAATTAATTGAAAATAAAACAGTAAGTCTCAGAATAAGCTTAGAAATAGTCTCCCGTGTAACCTCATGAGTATGTGAGTTAGCCAGGGATAGTGCAAAATTTGTCTTAGGTCTTTATTATTATTCTTTAATTCCATAGTTTCACTGACCCTATCCCTTTCTGTATCCAGTTGTTCCCACTTTTCTACTTGTATGGCTTTCTACTGTTCCTTTCTTTGTAGAGTCAGAAGCCACGGGGTTGGATCAGGAGTGAAAGTGGGGGGAAGCAGAAGGGTATATATTGTTGCTCTTTTCACCTACCGCGAGCGCAGAAGCAGACATAGATGAAAAAAAAAAACCTTTACTTCTAAGTAGGAATTCATCATGTAGGGGTTAAAGAAGAAAAATGGATTTACCAAAGGAAACTGAGACGTTGTATGCAAACAGAATGTGACCTTTAAAAATGGATTTGTGCCTCTCCAATCTGTGATGCTTCCTGCACCATGGAGAGACTTTAGGACAGTTCGACCTTTTTTTTTTCCCCTTTTTTCTTTCTTTCTTTCTTTTTTTTTTTTTTTTTGCCAGACAATGAAGGTTGTGAAAGTTGACTTCTCTGACAGGATAGTGCCAGGAGAAGAAAGATTCAGTAGAATCAAAGATTGGTATTTGTCTTTGATCACAAAAACTTGTTCTGTAATTCTGCCGGTGTCTCCAGTTCTTTCTATGGTGGCAGAATGGGGATTTTTTAAATTAGCATAATTCTAAGATAACAGAGAATTATTTTTAGAGAATTGAGAACAAGTTTTTATTATTAAATTTGTAAAGTGTCAATAGATACACGTTTTTTAAGCAATCTGAGGTTGCGATAACTATGTCAAGTTTCTAAGTGGCATTTTGTCCAAAGGAATATAAAGCAGCATTACACACACAAACACACACACACACACACACAAGAAAATCAAACAATTATATACTTAGAGTGTCCATAACATAATTTGAAAAGAAAATGCCTTGAAATTACCTCTAAGTTGCAATCCAGTACCACCATAATTTTAGATGCTTCAAGTTCAGACTATGATACTATTGAAGCAGTATTTCTTTTCTTATTTTTTTATCCTTTGCCGGCGTCCAAGAAAATTGTAATATACATTGACAACTGAAGTACTTGGCGTCAGATTTTCTCAGACCACTAGTGATTACTAAAAAGAAAATGATAATAAAAAGCCATTTTTTTTTTTACAAACTATCAGAAGTTGCAAAACACAATGGAAGGTAGCTTCTCTCTTTAGTCAGAATTGTTTATATGAAATCAAAATACCATTGCAAATTCTGGAATAGTTTTAAAAGTTGAAACCAATCTAGCATTCACTGTTAACAAAGATTCATGCCACTGAAATTTATTATGCAGCAACCTAGTGGTAAAGTTTCCATATCGCTCTAAAACAATGATGTCTGAAATGATGTTTAGCTTGTCTTTCACCTGTGCCATAAAACAAAGGCCCTGTCCACTTTTTCTTTAGTTTTCATTGTTTATACTTCTGAAACGTTCACTCTCTCATTCTAGTAATAACAGGTGGCGCAGCTTTATGACAGCACACTAATGCTCACTGTTCTCGCGAAGTTCTTTGTAAACCTAGCATCCCAGCCACCGTCAGCCACAGCTATCTCATCGTATCTACTACAGAAAGGGCATGAAAGTTTTTATTTCTTACTTTACCCCTGACCGCATATACGAACTGTAAAATCTAACAAGCCTGGAGCTTTTATGAATACTTGATCAAAGTTACAACTTGACGTGCCCTAGAATATATTGGTGGTCTCCAGTTTGGTATGTGGGTCCAGAGGCTTACGTATCCCCTGAAGCGCTTAAATCACCAGCTGTTCCGAGATATGCTTTATTGCAAGGTCCTACAGAAAACACCAGTGATAATATCTTCATTAAAATATTGTTCCCACCAATATTTAATACCTTCAGTAGGATTTCAAATAGTATGGTAACTGCTCTAATTGTATTTTTCTCAGCCAACAAATATTTTTTTCTTAACACAAACTTTCAGCAACTTTGATATATTTTAATTTTCTATTAGTGATTGTTTTCACTTAACTGAGCAATCGGTTATCTGGGGCTTCGGGACAGGTGCTGTATTTATTAGCTAATAACTATTCTTTTTGTTTTTTTAGATGAAGTAGAATTTTAGCCCAAACATATTTTCTTCAGCTATTGAAACACCACCAAGCAGGCTGAGGAACTTTCTGTATGACTAAATCTTATGTGCTTTTCTGGCAGGACACTTCCTTTAGCTTAAGAAGTGTGTTAAGAGGACTGAATACCAGAAATGGTGACATCATTTCCAAAATAAATAAACATTTATTGATTTATGTTTAAAAATCTACTTGTGGTCATCCCCCTACAGTATGACAGTTCCTTTTTCAATAGTTATTATTTTTGAATTAAAATAATTATATCATTATACTTTCATAGTCACAAAAGGAAAAATACTAACTTCTGTTTATCATAAAGAAACGTGACAGTACCTGCATAGACTCAGCTTCATTCTACTGGGGAGGGGATGTCAATTGTACATGCCTCAGCTGTTTTCTAATTTTGAAGAAATACACATGAAAAAAAATTAAGATTTAATTAAGTTAGACTTTTAAGGATGAAACTTTCAAAGCAGAAATATAATGGATCAATCCAGTGCATTCTGTATGCACTGTCATTTCCATCTCACTAACAGAAGGTAGCATATTTACAGGTAAGAGAAGCAAAAGAAGGAAGAGAGGGGAAAATAGTTAATGTCTCAGAAACGGCTTTTACAGACCGATTTTAAAATATAATGATCAGAAATCACTAGTTAATTTAGAGGTATAGAATGGAATTTTAGTGTGTAAGAAAGTACACAATTTATCATACTAGTTCCTACCTACAATTCCATAGATGCATAGAATGCTCATTTGAGGACCTGCAGTTACTAAAGAGAGAAGAGATACATCATAAAATGGTCTTATGTGCACCCCCTGCTTCTTGCACTGTAATTTATGTTTAATTACTATTTAACTGTTCACATAGTACATGGTATTAATCAACCTAAATTTAAACTTCCTGAAGAATTCAAACTATGTTTCAAACTCTTTTAATGTCCAATGATATCTAGTTCAATTCAGTGGCCTCATTAAATATTCATTTAATTTGCTAATTATACTCAAGTTTACACATCTCCGTGAATGTACTGTGGGTGATACAAAGTCATGTAAAATAATGTAATAATACTGACTTTATGAAGTTTATAATCTAGTAGAATCTGATGGCTTGAAGAAAGTAACTGGCTTACCCAGACAATGAG
Organism: Camelus dromedarius; assembly: GCF_036321535.1. Classification (NCBI taxonomy): domain Eukaryota; kingdom Metazoa; phylum Chordata; class Mammalia; order Artiodactyla; family Camelidae; genus Camelus; species Camelus dromedarius. Next base: position 31,445,557 of record NC_087442.1, on the reverse strand, counting down.
TTCATAGGTGATAGGTGAATTTCAGGCTGTACAAAAGAAGTATCTGTTGACAGTGATGTAAACTAGAGTAGTTACATCCTCTGAGTAGCAGGATCTTGCTAGTAGCATAGTAGCAGAATTTAAATGTTGCTGAATTGCCTGCAGTGCTCAGTAAGAACTTTCATTTCTCCTATTGTGTTTGCCTTTTGTTCTAAGACTAGAAGAAGTTCTTTTTAAAATGTTTAAAGATGATTACTGATTTTTTTTTAAAATACACAGTAGTGGCTTTTAAAACTTACAGTTGTATGGTTAGCTAGTAATGACAAAGAAGAATGAGTATATTTTACTAAAGACTGTGTGCCTTAAATTGTGTTATTTTCTAAAAATAATAGAACAATCTTATATTTCATTGACATTTACATTCATCATCTCATATTATCTTCAGAAAGACCTTTTTAAATAAGATGTGGACAATATTACTTCCACTTATAGATGATGAACTTGAAATTTTAAAAGTTTAGCCTAGTACCATAATGGCCCACAGAGACTGGATGACTACAGATTGACTTGATCTTGATCTGTGTGTCTCCTTCTCTGGTGGTTTATTCCCTAAAACATCTGCTATTATCATGTAAGACCTGTTGAAAAGTTTTTGCTTTATAGAATTATCAACTATAAATATTAATTGCTGCCTCTCAGAATCCATTGTTAAATTATCATAGAGATTTTTCTTTTTAGAATTTGGCTTCACTTATTAGCTTTGCTTTTAATAATGAGGAGAAAATCTATAAATATAACTTATGTTTATAAATTTTAGAATAGCCATCAGGAAGTGCAAAGGTATTTACTGTGTTTGGTTTCCGTCCTTAGATGAACTACGCGGTGGTCTGGACTTAATCCGTGTAAAAACATTTGCACCTCCTGTTCAGATCATTTCAATATTTATTGACTACTGATTCCAGGTACTGGAGCCACAAAGTAATATACATTCCTTTCTCATACTGTTATATGAGTATAACTAATAATAAGTTAAATATATATGAAAAAAATAATTACAGTAGAGTGTAGTTAACTGCAGTACAAGCAGTGGAAGATCGCAGTGGAAAATGGTGAACACTAAAGGGCCACACGAGGTCAGATTAAGGAGCATCACTGGAATCAACACTCAGTAACCGGGAGCAGAACATTAACAGTCTGTTTATAGGGGGTTGCATGGTATTAACTATCACAAGCCAGAAATGATCTTGAGAGATCTGCTATCCAGTATCAGAAGGAAGTATTCTTACACCTAAGGACACATTTTAACTAGTTAGAAATTACAAACTGTTCAGCATCATCTCACTTAGTTTTAATACATGTACTTTGCAGATCAGTTATCTTGCAGCATATGTCAGGATGATCTTTTGCTGGATGGGTGACTGTTTCATTTCAGTATGCTTGTTAGGCATCTCTCTCAGGGAGAATGTTGTTCCTTACACTCAGGTTGTTTGTTAAAGTCTATGGATCTACACTTAACTGATGACTTAGAAGAACAATTCTCAATATGAGTTCTAGACCAGCGACAACAGTGTCACCTGGGAACTTGTAAGAAATCTGCATTCTTGCCCCCTCACCCCCAGACCTACTGAAGCAGAAACTCTGGGAGTGGAGCTCAGCCATTACCCTACAGATGAATCCAATCCGATGCATGCTCAAGTTTGAGAACCACTGGCCTAGAAGAAATGCACTGCTAGTACTTATAAAGAGTCATAAGATCAGCTCACAGTGGTTCAGTATGTATCAAAGCTTGTTGGAATGTCACTGTGGACAATTACATGCAGGATACACATTCCATCCATTCGTTTAAATCCTCTAAAATCCAACCCTGACTAAGCAGACCTGCTGATAGCCTCCTGGTTGTACCATCATCAAGTTGGCTCCATATAAAATGGATTAATACTAGTAACCTATATTTAGGAACATTATAATTTTTTAAACCTATTTAATTTGCTACTTTATGTGATCTAAGAATGTTGCAGTAGCTTCTCCAGTGTTTGCTACCCAAGATCCCCTGGGGAAAAAATATGACTCAGATTTCACTCTTAGGAATAGTTCTGTTTATGAGCAACTTACTCCCTTTCATCTTACACAGTGAACCTTGTAATTTGATTATGATTCTCTCTTCATATGAGCTTTTCAAATCTTAGCATTCAGTCTGTGGCTAACCCAGCAAACATATCACACTTAATGATGTGCCTATTTAGTCTTAACATTTTCAAACTTTTTCTCTTGGCTTTTTTTTTTTTTTACACATTTACCTTCTTATTTTGTGCAGTGTAATAGTCATGTTGAGTCCCTTTTTAAAAGCAAGTTGAGATATTGTTTAAATAATCAACAAATGACATTAAAAATTATATGCTTATAGAAAACAGTGAATTACACAAGATTTTGCCAAGAACTAGAAGTGTTTGAAAAAGATCAGTATAGTTTTTAACCAATAAAGTGGAACCAAGAATGTAGTGTCCTGAGAGGTACTCTAGTCAGAAGAAGAAACTGAAGCCCAGAGTGGTTCAGGGGTTTACTGAGGATCGTGAGGCTAGTTAATGGTAGAACCAAGGTGAGAATTTAGCTCACTTAACCTAGATGTCTGAGTTCTGTTTCTAGTGTGTTTTGAGGCCTGAAATCTTTACCACTATTTAAAATTATATATTGACTCTAAAGATATTATACACATTTTATATAACATATTTTATGTATCATATCTATTTAGTCTGTGTGTTTTAATTTATGTTAGAATTTTAGAGGTATGGAGATTTGAGAGATGAGGTGAAGAAGTTGGGGCCTCAAACACTGCTTGCCCAAAGTGATACAGCTGTTTGGCAGTAGGGCCGCTGGACTGGAACACAGGTCTTCTTATCCCCTGTGGTAGAATGTTTTACTACAATAGAGAAAGGCAAACAAGACGCATCTTTCCATATAAAAATTGTTATGTGTGATAGTGCAATTATTGCAGAGATGTTATAAGCAGGAATAAAGATGAGGAATTGTTAAAAGTCACATAATTGTGCCTATCTTTTCTTGAAGTAATGGCCTGTTCTTTTACCACATTTATCAATCTTTTTTATCCATTCAATTCCATAAATGCATATCGCAACTCACTACAGAGGTAGCTGAGTGAGCTGTACAGTGATAAATTTTTCTTGTTAGGAGAAATTACATTCACTAACTTGAGCTACTTCAGCATGAAATTGAAAAAGAATCATTTTGTCTTAATTTACATTCTTGATTCAATGAGAAAAATGTGAATTAACCCAACAGAACTACAGATGCGTTGCCTCAGATACTAAAGGTAAACTAAATTGCTATCATTGGAAGTTCATCAAATTATACATCCCCCTCCCAATTTATTAGAGTGGATTTTTTTAAGCAAGGTTTTCAAGGTTGGTTATGCTGAGCCTGTATATATTTTTTCAAATATTCATTTTGTCCTTTGGTTCCATTTTATTGTTTTTGATACATCTTTATCAATACTCCTCTGCATTTCCCATTTCTCACCTAAGCCGTGCACATCATTTCTTAATCAAAATCACTGGGATAGTGCCTCGGTTCACTAGCCTTAGGAGCTGCTATTTGCCTTGAATAAATTACATGAAAACATGTTGATTGATAGATGTTGCATGTCAGAAAAGGAGATAACTGTATCTTCTTCAGCTTACTAAAAGGTCATGCACACAGAGTGATGGGAACAGCCACAGACAACTTTGAGATAAAGTGTATCATGAAAAAGTGTGCAGTCTTCTAACAGAGATACATGGACTTGAAAGGCATTTTCTTTTCAAATAACAAATCATATATGCAGTTACATTTAAGTGTTAAAGAAAAAATAAAATATGCTTTATCTCAAATATGTTTTCCAATATTTCAGTAATACACAATTTTGGCTTTTCTCATGTGGCTGAAACAGTGAAAGTCATAATCATTTTTTAATTGACCTTTCAACTTACATAAAACAGTGTGTGACTATGACAAGATTTTAAAAATATCTTCATCGATTTCATAATGCACATTTATGTAACAGTTTTAGGGGGAAAGAAATCAACCTGTAGGTAAATTTTTCATATTAATGAAAATGGAAATGAGAAATATAGCCATTCTTGTCTTTAACTTGGATTTCTTACATGTCTAGTGGATGCTTTAGAAAAAAAAATCTGTGGATTAAGTTTTAAGTTGTGGTTTTTATTTTGTTTTGTTTTCCAGGCCATTAGTCTGCTTCTAAATGGTGGCCTTTAAACTGCACTCACCTAAATGTTTATATTAAAAAGACAAAATCAAAAGTACTTAGAAAAAACTCTGCATGTGAATATTATAGTTTTTAATCATAAAATATGCTTGCAGTATATTTGTGCTACATATTAAGCCTTATATTTTAAAAGAGATTTCTGTTCTTTTATCAGTATTCCATATCTTTGTGTTCATTAATCTAGTTTATCTTTGAAAAGTTTGGTTGAACAAGAAATCTGACAGTGTTTTAGAAGTACAGTTTTTAAAATAGGATGGAATGTTTTTAGTCACAAAAAGACTGGCCATGTTCTTATCTGTCCCAAATTACTTTGTTCTCCAGCAGAGCTGCCAAACTGTCAAACTGTCCAGCTTCAGTATATAACAAAGATTCTGTTGTATTGTAAAGACATTCATAACAATTTTTATGGAAGGCTGAAAGTGTATAAGTTCACAGTTGTAGCGATAACATGGCACTCTTCACTGTTTGGCTTGTTTATATTGGCACAGATCCCCAAAGTGGAGACTGACAGAGTCATGCAGAAATCTGGTATTTGAGCTGAAATTTACACACTTTAAGTGATGAACTAAACAGGCTGGTGTTTTCTTTTTCTTACTCAAAAAGTGCAAGGTTACACAATACAGACGGTTTTCATCTTTTCCCATAAATGCACAGATTCCTGGGATATAAATGACTGAATTCATCACCAATTCATCAGGGACGCTGAGCTATGCAGTTCTGTTTACAGTGGCAGAAAGTTAATATAAATTTTCATCAGAAGGGGAAGTTTACACATATGATTCTATTTGTCCTTCATTATTAGCACCTGAGTCTAGGCTAGAACGCATAATTGTCTACAGGCACAGGCCAAATAGATGCAAGGGAAAGGCAAATAAGCACACCAAAAATAATTTTATGGTTGTCTGTTACAATTCTCTCACTGGGATTCTTAATCTAGAAAATCAATAAACAACAGGAGTGAAACTCTTTTCCTCGGCTCAGACATGGCACGGCAGAAAGGAGCACACAGAAAGACCATTGTGCTTTTTTTGTTTTACTTTACTTTATTCTTCTTGTGAAGTTTATTGGGTCAGTTTCTACTCAAAGCATAATGTAGCCTGAGTCAGTCTGTTAATTTTATACATTTTCAGGTTTTTTTTTTTTAAGTGTAAGTATGCAAGTGGCAGCAAATTTGACAAAATAATACCTTCATTTCATTTTCTAAAACAAGTTAACTCAGAGCCATCTATTTATCTTAAAGATTTTCTTTCATTTTTATTATATTGTCATCTGAAAATTTGGGGAAACTCAGATATTTAGAATAGACCATGCTATCTAAGGAAAACAATGGATTAAACTACACGAATAGTATAAAGTCAAGATCAGTGATCCTGATTTCAGGGTTATGGACAAGATCTTTTCCATAATATATTTAGATATAAAAATATTTTAAAGACCTATTTTTAGATAAGACCTCAGCATCAAAGATAGTTTTCTAAATCTAATATCTAATTTCTCATTTAGCATGAATTTTAATATAATTTATTTTGTTTGAGTTTTGCCTCTTAAGTTTTAAGTTAATTCACCTTTTACATACTGATGAAAGTTGGTTACTTCTTTCCTTCAGTCTGACTTCAATAAAAACTTTCACATTATTTCATTCTTTTGGCTGAAATTCATTAATTAATACTTTGCTCTTTTCTCTCCCTGTTTGTTCCTTAACAAAATATTGCTATTCTTCTCTGTCTAGTAGGCAAATCTAAATTTTAATTTTAAGGGTTGGTGGGCATAAATAATACTGTACATTAAAAAAAGACAGTATTTCTGTCGCTAACCAAGGATAAAGACACATTTAGAGTCAATACAGTTCATAGAAATCTAAATCCCAAATGTGATTACCGGGTAGTACCTGAAAACAAAATATTGGAAAAGGATTTTGAAAGTGGTAGTATAATTCTTACAAAGTATATTTTGATAATATTTTACACAGGTTCATTTAAAAGCCACTGAGTTCATTTCTTACAGTAATCTATAGAGTCAATTCAGTTTCTATATTTTTCCAATTTACTTTTCTTAATCTCATAATCTATAGTCTACATTAGGTATTATATTGATTATTTTGAAGCAATTATTCAGAATGTTTACTTCTTTCTCTCCATTTGTCCTACTTACCTTTACAAATGCTTTCAGTTTCTTTTATTTAAATTTCTCAAAAGAATGTTGAATCATGAGGATAATATCCTGCCTTTTTACCTATATTTCTGCAGGTTATACACTCAGCAACATTTGTAATGTAGAAGGCTGACAAACCACAATTAGTCAGTAACAGGAGGAATTTCTTTCCCTTGATGTCAGTATTACAAATAGTTCTACTGTAATTTTACTCACTTTTTAAAGCAAAATCTATAGAAGTTACATAAAATGTTTGTAATAAATTTCCTCTCTTACAGTTATGGTTTACTTATTAAAATATTTGAGAAGAGGTTGCATCAGTGTTCACCCAAAAAAGAAAAAGTCACACGGAGATGATTGTGTCAACAAGATAAGCATCTGGAAGAAAACTAAACAAATTATGCAAATAGACAGATGTTTTCCATATATGTAATATATGGATAAATTTTTCAGGTTTCATCCAGATGTTTGGAATCATGTGAACAGAATCATAACCTCTTTGTGACCCCTTTTTTCCCCTATCAGGTAGACAGATTAAATGACTTGTTTAAAAGCATTTGGTATTGAATGGGAAAAAAAAAATGTTTAGGACCTCACTCAGCTTTGACATCAGTGTTTTGGTTTGTTTTTTCACTAGAACAGCTTGAACTCAGACTACATCTCTAGACTAGACAATTAGTTTGACTGCTTCTAATTAGAAATTAACTGACATTCTAACTATTAGTTGGTTACTTATCTGTTAAAATCATGCCGTTAGGTTTTTATATACACATGTCCTCAAACACAGCTCTTTCTCTGTCCTCTTTTGTTGCCTCTCTCTTTTTTCTTTTGGAATAAAGTCTCACTAATTTATATAATAAACCTCAGATTAATTAAACAAGTTACTCATTAAATCAAGATTATAGGGGGAGAAGGATTTAAGGATTCTAATTGTTTTCAAACACTCAAACCCACGTAGGAGCACTCATTCTCATATAAATAATGTGCTAATTACAAATTATTCCTTTCTGCTAATTAAGGCAGGTCAGCAGGACTTCTACTTGGCAACACTTAGCATAAGTGTTCAAGTTGCTATATGTACTTGAAATTAATGAAACTGAATTACCTTTAAAATGTCAGGCTTTTCATTATTTTCTGTGATTCTTTGCACTCATTCCTTTCACTTATTTTTATGTAGAGAGGTTTAATTTTATACACATTTTTAATCTATCGACTTTTATAAATTATTTTACACTATTTGGAAATTAGCAAATATGTAAAATTAGGATAATCACTCTCTTAAACACACACACACACACACACACACTTCTATGCTATCTGATTCCAGAAGAAGTTCAAAAAGCTCTTAATAACCTGTTGTAACTTCATTTTGAGGTCTCCATTTCTATCAGCTTTACTGTGACATAAATTGCAAATGGATATTATCTTACATGCACCTATTGTTAATTCTCTATTTGGAAGGATTTTGAAGTTTCATCTCTCTTCAGTGGATAAAAATGCTAAGTAGTAACGTCTCTTATGGATAAAGGGAGGTTGGGGAGGACTGATGGACATGCCAGTCCCAAACTCCATTTTTCTTGCTTTTCCTTGAGTGTGCTGTTTCCTGAACATGTCTTTATGTATTTATTTGCCACTTACAGTTCTTTGAAATGTTTTAAATTCAGCAACCTTTTTGTCTTTGCAACTTCTATTCCCAAATTTTAAAACTAGCAGAAAAGCTGATGCCATTCAGATCAATACCTGTAGCAGCAGGTAGCACTTAATAGATGCTCAATAAATAGATTTTGCTTAGTGAATGAATGAATATGTTGACAAGATAATCAGAATACTTTATGCTAATTCATCCTAAGGAGACAAAGAGTGTGACCAAGCAATTTACCAGATACCCAAAGTTGGTTACCCACACGTTGCTGCATGAACTTTGACAAGCTTACACTATTTTGACCTAAGCTTGCTGTCTTTGTTTCTAATTTGTTTTGTTTCTTCTTTGCTTTTTTGTTAACATAATTCTCGCACCTCCAAAATTACTTTTATTTGTTCGTACAATTGACGTCTTAAATAATCAGTAATCGTGGTACTCTCATATGAATTATGACAGGTGCGCTGTCATTTAAACTAAGGCAAAACGTGGAAGAAATAATGTATTAGAATACCAAAATGTTAATACTGAAAAACTTGATCGTAAGTGACCCAATTTTCTTAATCACTCCTATGTCACGTCTTTGAATGATTTGAGATTTATTTTCACTTGAAACATACTTGAAACATGAAAGATATTAAGGATGTTTTCCCTTTTTTTCTTTCATTTTTATACTTGCATAGAGACATTTCTTGAAGATGTTTAAATGTCAGTATTAAAGATAATATAAAATATCATATGTTTACTGGAACCTCATTTAAATATCTGTAATATTGTTTCAAATATTGTAAGAATTTAAAATTCTTAGGGCTGTAGGACTGGCCAGACTGCGTCAATGAGGTGATCAGTTATTAGCACTCAGTAGGCACTCCTCGGTGAATGGATGAATCAATGAATGAATTAGAAACTTTGAGGAGATACACAGTTCATAAGCTGAATTCATTGTGGGCTGGTATGTGTGTGTTTGTTTTATGAGTATGAAGCTGTGTAGGATATCCCAGGGTTTTTGGTTTGTTTGTTTGTTTTTTTATTAGGCCTTTAAAGTGTGAAAAGTAGTAGTATTCAGTGATAAGAATATATTTTATAATGCCTTGCTTGACCATCTCCAATGACTACCTGTCTCTGAAAATAAATACTGTTGGAGATGTTTAAAACCCAAAACACTATCAGTTGGTTTCTTGTAAAGTGATAGATTCTTGTGAAGTGAGATTCTTACTGTCCTGGCAAAGGAACAAAAACCAAACTTTTACATCAGTATCTAAGGAGCCAAGTATTTAATTATGTAAAATGGAAAATCTATTAAAACTCCAACACGATTCCTTTCTTTCCAGGAGTCTAAAAATCTATGAATTTCTTCTCCAAACAATCTTATCAAGTAAAAGTGGAGATGTTGGAAGTAGTATTTCCATGATAGTGATTCATTATTCATAACTGTGTTGTGTTTTCTAGGGTGTTGTTTTACCACTGTGTACATAGAGTGATAATACATTTTTTGACCAAAAGTTAAAGTTGAAGTGGATCTCAGAACTGTATACATATTCTTCATCTCAAGGATAATGCCCCATTGTTCAAGATCTTATTATTTAAGAATTGTGTTCAGACACAAGTAAGACAGATATTAAAAACTGAGACATAAACAAATTAGGAATTTAATTTTTCACATCAAACCAAGAAGCCTGAAAGTTATCGTTTGCTAACATTGACTCAATGGCTGAAAAATGTCACAGCTGAAGTTTTGCTAATATTCTTGACCTGTCCCTTGTAGTCACAGAATAGCAAGAACTCTGTCCCAATACATGTGGAGCCAGGAGGGCAAAAGAATGCCTGTATCAGGACAGCAAAGGCTTTTACTGACATCCACTGCAAACTTGTGCGAATGTCTCGTCCGTAAGGACTGTGTCCCATGGCTACCCCTGACTTGACTGGAATCAGAGAATGTAGTTTTCACCAAGACACATTTCCTTCTCTCTTTCTCTGATAAAATCATGTTTGTTAGTAAAGAAGAAGGTGTCAGTGTATATTGAGTACACAATTAAAGGGCTTTGCCACAACAATGGATATAAATTAAATCCTTTCCCCTAAGTGCACAGAGTAACATTTTGTATTCATCCAGCAAAATAAGTACCTGCTATATGCCAGAAACTATTAGAAATAAATTCTTAGACATTAAAAAATGAATAAATAGGACATATGTCTTACCTTTGAGCACACACACATATTTTTAGTAAATGATTAAAAAGAACATATTTGATTAAATAATGTTAAATATGACAGATTATGGATGGGCTATGGAAGAACAAGGCAGAAGTTCTTCTTTGTGCTTGGGAAGGTCAAGAAACTCCTTCAGAGAAATTCAAGCTTAGTCCCAAAAGATGAGTAGAAGTTCGACAGATACACAAAAAGAGGGAAGGGCAGGAAGGAAAAAAGCTTTTCCTGGCAGAAGGATCATTCTGTCTAAAAGTGGAGAGTCATTCATTCCTTTAGCAAATATTTGTTAGCACCTAACTGTGAAGTATAGTGAGCTAAGAACCCGGGCTGCGTGACGTATAAAACCGACATGATCCTTACCTTCATTGAGCTTATGGTCTAGTCAACAAGTTCACACTGTACAGCACAGGAAACTATATTTGGTATCTTGTAGTAACCTGTAAGGAAAAAGGACATGAAAACAAATATATGTATGTGTATGTATGACTGAACTATTACACTGTACACCAGAAACTGACACAACATTGTATACTGACTCTACTTAAATTAAAAAAAAAAAAAAAAGAATATGTGGCCTTTAGAGCTTTGGATCAATGGTCACATGAATGCCTGTGCAGCAGGAAAGCCCAGCAATCTCCTTCGGGATAACAAATAGGGAGAGATGAAGGAGCTATAGGACCCCACCAACCTTTAACCTGTTAATCCTGTTTTAGAAATGTAAGCCACTAAAGAGCCTTTTAGCAGAGAATGGCATAGTCAAGTTTGAATTTTGTAATGCTGGAGTAACAGCGTTAAAAAGGACCGACTAGAGGTAAGCATTAAGGAGAAAACTTGGGTATTACCAGATAGCAGATTATTCTAATAGGTCATCAAAAGATAAGACTGAGGCAGTATTTTTGGTGATGAAAGGGAAATAAATACAAAAAATACTTAAAAGGCTTGGGGATGGATTGGACTGGGGATTGAGGGGTCTAGGAAAAGGAGTAAATCAAGCATGTCTCCCAGATTCTTTGCATGTAGAAGTTGGGAGACTGCCAATCATCTTAATCAGAATTATTTGAACAAGAATAAGATTTGAGGTTAGGGATGAGTTCACTGTTGGATGTATTTGAGTTTGGGATGCCTGTGGGACATCCAAGTGGAAACATTTTTTCAACAATTAGAAATGCAGATCTGAAGTTGTAAATATGAGTGAGTTTTATACTAGAGATAGAGAATTGGGAGACTTTAATATGCCATCCTATTTTTGGATTATATGTGTTTACTAATTTATTCATTCTTTGGACAAATATTTATTAAGCACCAACTGTATGTAAGGTACTGTTCTTAGCACTGGAGATGTATACACACACACACACAGTAACATCTCTGCTTTCATGGACTTTACATTCTTGGGACAATGAACGAGTAGATATTATAATGTAATGATAAAAACTATAATGAAAAATAAAGTTGTAAGCTAACAGGATAGACAGGTCAGTCGAAAGACCTCTCCAGTGAGGCTTCGAGATGGGAGTGTACTCTCTGTTGGAGGTGTAGCAAGGGGACCATTGTGTCTGGAGCAAAGTAGACAAAGGGGATTAAACAACAACAACAACAACAACAACAACAAAAACCTTCTGCACAGCAAAGGAAACAGTAAATGATAAAATAAAACAGTAAACAATAAAATGAAAAGGCAACCAATGGAATAGGAGAAAATCTTTACAAATCACGTATCTGACAAGGGGCTAATCTCCAAGATATGTAAAGAACTCATACAACTCAATAGCAAAAAAAAAAGAAAGTAATCTGGTTAAAAAATGGACATACTATCTGAATAGACATTTTTCCAAAGAACACATACAGATGGCCAACAAATACATGAAAAGATGTTCAACATCAGGGAAATGCAACTCAAAACCACAGTTGGATATCACCTCACAACTGTTAGCATGGCTGTTATTAAAAAGAAATAATAAATGTTGGTGAGGGTGTGGAGAAAAGGGAAACTTTGTGCACTGTTGGTGGAATATGAATAGGAGCAACCACTATGGAAAACAGTATGGAGATTCCATGAAAAATTAAAAACAGAACTTCCATATGATCCAGCAGTTCTGCTTTTGAGTATCTAAAGAAAACAAAAACACTAATTCAAAAAGATATATGCATCCCCATGTTCACCGCAGCATTGTTTACAGTAGCCAAAATATGGAAATGACTTGTGTCCACCGATGGATGAATGGATAAAGAAATTGTGATAGAGATAAAGATAATATTCAACCCTAAAAAATAATGATATAGTGCCAATTGTGGCAATATTGACTCTAGAAGGTATTAGATTAAATGAAGTAAGTCAGACAGAGAAAGACAAATAATGTGTGACTTTTTTATATGTGGAATCTGAAAAAAAAAAAGCTCATAGATACAGAGAATAGATTGGTGGTTGTAATGGAGTAGAGTGGTGGGGAGAAGTGGGTGAACTGGGTTTTTTGTTTGTTTTTAGGGTTTATTTTAGTTTAAATAAATTGAATAAAAATTAAAAACAAAAGCAATACAAGCAAACCCCCCCCCAACTCTGATGATCCATAAATGCTACTTAAAACCTGGCTGATGCAGGACAATGGCCATGCTAACCCTCTGCATCAGCAAATCCGTGTCCTTACCCCTTCCCGCCACAGTCCATGTCACCCACCTTCACATCACCTAATTTCAGACATTTCCAGTTGTCCATTTTCACACCACACTGTGGCCGAACTCCTTCCCAAGGTGCTGGGCTAGTCCAACCACACCACACACCACACACACACACACACACACACACACACACACACACACACACACACACACACACACACACACACACACACACACACACACACACACACACACACACACACACACACACACACACACACACACACACACACACACGAACCGAGTCACCTCATCAGACTCTGGGATGCCCGAGAACAAACTTACTGAAAGAGAGACCTGGGTTCCAGGCAGACCCTCACTCAGGCTATCTGTGAAACACAGTCCTAGTCACACGTGTCTGGGCTGCCCAGCCTGGAAGGTCAGCCTGTGAGGGGGGCAGGCCAAGGGATGCCAAGACCCTGGGGAAAAAGAAAGAAATGATGGGAGCTTGGACTAGGCTGGTTGGAGTGAGCGACGTGATATGAAGTTTCACAAATTCTAGATGTGATTTTACTGATGAATTTAGATTTGGACTTGCTGTGGAAGGATGGGAGAAATAAAGAGAAATCAACAATGATTGCAACATTTAGGGTTTGTCCAAATTTATGAATTGAGAAAGAGGAACAGTTTTTTTTCTATTTTTGCTTTATTTGGCTTTGATTTTTCTTTTTGTTCATTTGTTTGTTTTGGGTTAGGAGGGCTTGTTACTGAATTGGGGGCCGTTCAGATGATGTATTGCTAAATACCATTTGCTTGTTTGAGAGGCAAGCGGCGTGATCAAGGCAAATTGACATACAGGTTGCGTTCATGACAGGCATGGGAACTGGAGATGTAAATCTGTGTGTTGTCAAATGGTATTTAAGATCCTGAGTCAGAGTAACAGCACCTAATAAATGAGAGAAGAGAGAGATGGGCATAAAAGGGAAGGGAAGGGAAGACATCCGACATCTCTGGGCACTTAAACTACTTTGAGATTTGGAGGAGGTAGAAGCCATGCAACAAAGGTTGAGAAGTAACAAGCAGCCAGTGTGGAGAGAAAAGGAAAAGGTGGATGAGACTGGGAACCATGTTCGAAAGATGAGCAGAGGAAAAGAAGTTCACAATTCATTTTTGTCCACACTTCCTTCATACTTTATCAGAAGTGAGATTCATGTTGCTATGTCCTGTTCTAAACTTCCACATTTAGAGTATTCAGATGAGATCTGCTGAATGAGATGAACCAAGATCTTCAGCTCAGTGTCATTAAACTGCCCCAGTTATTGGTAGAGACAGAGGGTTTTCATTTTCCATCACTGATGTGTTGTTCTGTCTTTATAACTAAATTCCTAAAGGCCAATGTCTGTTCCATCCAATTAACCTCTGTATGGGTATGCCAGTTATCTGGTGTTTAAGGCTTGGTGGAGAAGCGCCGAGGAAATGGGCTGGCAGTGCATGGCAAATGGAAATAGGATGGCAAGAAGACAGGGACAGAGATGTTCAGACTTCAGTTCTGCCTCTGTGAAAGGGCTCATTTTGCATATTCATAACTTACAAGGTTGATTTTATGATTTTAAACTTTTCCTCAAGTTAAGACTTTTCATAGACAAATATGTAATCTTTTGAACCAAATGGATATAAAGGTAGAATAAAGGGCACTTTAGAAAATACATACTGACATTTCTCACTGTCTCTTGATACAAACTGGTTGTGTGCTGGTACAATGAAAAAAGACACGAATCAAAGAAAGAGTCCGGCAACAGAAAGCTTTTGTATCAATGCGTATATGGGGGAAAAAAGGAATAAATTCAGTGGAGAACCAAAGACCAGCCAAATCTTTAGAGGAGAATTTATCAGAGAACTTGCCTTAGGACATGTATTGGAATGCAATAGAGGAGAAGTTAAAACTTCAGGGGTTGATAGCTAGACAGTTATGTTACAAAATAAAAATTTGTTCTTATAATGGTACATTAAATTCAGAATTCATTAGTAACTTTAAAGAATATTCCACTGTGGTGTTTCCAACTAACTTTTGCTTACATTATTTTTCTCATGAAAGCCAACATATCCTTTTCTAGAAATCTGAGGTTATGTTTAATTGCTAAAATTTCACTGTGCTAATCATTGGCTTTGCATATATTGTGTTTTAAAATAATTATTCCTGTAACTAATTTTCAGCAATATGGCATAAAATACTTTCTGTCCCTACAAGAAAAACCTTTATAAGCAACAATAACAACAAAAAGGAAATGGTAAAGTGGTAGAAGAAATTCCGGTTTAAATGCCCAACTGTATTATATGGCTTTATTAATTAATCCACTGGAAATTGTTATACCTTAAGAGTTTGATTTTATTTGAGTATAATTTGGGTATTCTCTTCTTTTTCACTATAATTGGCCAGTGGCTTCATACTTGTTAGAAACCATGTTCTTCATGCCTGTTTGCAGGTTTTTCCAATTTGTGTTATTGCAAGACCTTTTCAAAGTGAACAGAAAGGCGCAGACCTTGATATGAGAGAAGTGTGTTTATGAATGCTTTCATTAACTAAGATGTACTAACAGGCTGTCCCCAACTTACTAATAAGTTTTGTTGCACATAACCGTTTCTGAGCCTGTCGTTCAGAAACAGGAATTCCTGTTCCCATAGAAACAGTGTTGTATATGATCCCACGCCAACCCTCAAAAGCTTATTTCACCATAACGTAACTAAAATAATACTAATAGAGCCTCCAGATCCTTTTGCTGAGTCCAGATCCCTGAGGCCCTCTGGGCCTGACAGTAAAGGGAGTGAGATGTAAGGGGCTTCACGTAACAATTCTCATAGAAGCACAGACAGAGGTTTCTCAAAGCATGAATGAGAGGAGGCCAAAGGCTTGCCCACTGGCTTTTGGTAGGGTTCCCGAGGGAGGGCGGAAGGGATGAGGAGTAGGATCTTGAAGAAGGGTTGTCTGCTGGGAACTGAATGGGAAGTAAGATAATCCGAATTATTTAAAAGTCCTAATTCTGTTTTTATGTGTACACCTTTAAAACTGGTGTGATACTAAGAAAAAATTTAAAAAAACTGAAATTCTTGGGGAAAAATTAATACTATAAAACAAAGCTGTGACCACAGAAAATTAGTTAACGCCTCTAGGCCTGCTTCCACAATACAGTATGAGGGGATTTAATACGGTATTTTCAGAGTCTTTTCTCCCAGTTGTAAAGTGTTTGATTTCTGCCATAGTTGTGTCACTAACAAGTAAAATGTGATGGGAATGGAACCAACGAATGGTCGGTGTTGTCTTCACCCTCCCCGTGAATTGTGGGAAGCTTTGTGGTATCACTATAGTGAGTGATAATAATAGTAATAAACATGACTGTCGTTGCTGAGAGCATCAGAATGGGACCCAGCAGAGCAAATGCTCTCAGGCTTGGCTAATCATCAGAAGCACTTTTAAATAATGGACGTTCTTAGATCCCACCTCAAACCTAATTAAATCAGAATCTTTGCAAGTGGAGCCCAAGCCTTTCTCTTTATCTCATAGTTTTTCTGTGTGATTCTGATGACCATTTAGTCAGGGAACCATCAGAATAGACGTCCTTAGTGAACTGAAATGAGAATTTAGCATGATTTACGGTTTTCGTAACAAAGTTTCTGGATAAAGGAGTCCTTGAAATTGGTTTGTTTTTCAGTATTTTTCACATTCTTTCTGAAGCCCTCTTTAAACATAAATCTGCAGAGTAAAACATTTTCTCTTAAAGGTAAATTTCAGCTAAAAAGTTCTAATTTTTAGAATCTGGCATAACAGTTTTCTTGTTTAAATGTTCATTGGGACTATTCAGTGTAAAATTGTCCTTTCTTACCGATTGTGAACAAAGGGCATACAGCAAATGGCAGACTCTTGCCTGATTTAAGGCAAAAGAGAGGCAAAAATTGCTAGGATTTATTTATATACCCAAAAATGTGAAATTGTGGCCACACATGAGTATAAATTTTATTTATACTGAGTATGTTTTAACTTGATTTAAAAAAAATCTCCAAGTAACTCATGGAAAAAACTATTATATTTGTATGTCCGTACATGTTGTTTTTCCCTTTTCATACCAGCATATATAGAATTAGAAAATAAATTTAATTACGTATTTTAAAATATATTCATTTCAATCTTTAAGCAAGGGGTTGCTATTTCACACAGTATCTATAAATTAACTGTGTTCATTAATATTCAATTAAATTTATGATATTTAAATATGTTCTTATTTTCCTTGTAGATAAAAAAAATTCATACATTTTCGTAGGTGGGAATTGATGGTCTAAGCAGAAATAGCACTTGAGATACAAATACCACGGTGTGAATAAGGACAGTTTTCCTTGAGTTGCATATAACAGTAGTGCCATTTTTGAGCCAAAGGATCTATTCAATTGCAAGGAATTGAAAATTTTCGTGGCCTTTATCACTTTGTTAGTTACTTGTTAGCATTCTTAAAATAAGTAGCCATAGAAATAAAAGAAGTGAAATACATTCTACTGCTCTTCATCACTTTTTTCAGTCACTGTCACCTGTTCTGCTTAGTCCTCTGCTTCTGTTCTAGTCAGGGTTCTTCCCTGGTGGTTATCATCTTCCTCATCTTTGGGGCACCTTTTTATTTCACAGAATGGCATCTAGCCTGTGGACAGGTGTGCTCAAGGTGTTCTTTTTGTTACCCCTACATCACTTGTCTCATCTCTGTGTTTCCAAGGCACATTAAATAGGACATAGCTGAGACCTTTAAAAACAGTGCTTAAAAAAAAAAAAGAGCGAGAAAGTAGCACTACCGTAGAGGCTCAAATTGCGAAGGTCTAATTTGGCGTTGACAGGGTTCCCCCCCACTTTTTTTTGTTACAGCTATATCCATGGCCGTGGACTCACAGGGGAAGGTCCTGAGTGTGTATTTTGGATTTGTCCTCAAATTTCAGAATGCCTCATTTGTGTATACCAGTGTCTCAGCTGTTGCAGACTTTGTAATGAATTAGTATTGGACTCAGAAATTGAGTTTCTGCCAGAGGATTCTGGCAGTGAACATTCTCCTATAACAACAGGCGAGTGATAGCAGTAGAAATGCCAGGGGACTTCACAATAGCGTGTCTCAGGATTCAGTGTTATGGCTTAACTTCAACATAAAGATGATCAGAGCAAGAGCAGCTTATTGTTCCAGTCTGCTGCATGGTCTGTTAGGGGCCAGTATGTAAATGAAGATAATTACAAGAGAGTGCCAAAATGTGTCCTTCGTGAGAAAGTGTGCAGCTCTTAAATAGATGATTCTGCAATCATAAGAAGCCTTTGCAGGGGGCAACAAAAATCCCCCTTCTGTGAAAGGTTTAATATCTTTTGAGACATTGAGAGACGAGGGCCATTTTGAGCAAAGGCCAGTTGGGATTTCTCCAAGATTGCAAAGCATCTTCCCAGTGTGACCCTCAGAAGTAAAGTTTTAATTTCCAGTTTGAACTCTCCATCTTTCTATGTGCATTCTTTCATATGCTTCCTCTCTGATAACAAGCCAAAATGATTAATTTAAACAGGAGAAACAGTATATTGGAAGGCGTTTTTCTTAAAAATGTATCATTAAACAGCTTACTCCTTTGGGCAGAAGCTTTATGTATTAAAAAACGTTGGCCACTTTTGAAAGAAACTTCCACACATGCTCTGTTATAGGATAAGGTAGCTAGGTCCTTATCAATCCTGTGGGTTATTTGCTTTTTAAAAGCTTTTTCTCTTACCTTACAGAAAAAAAAGCTTCTAGAATGCAATATTACTTTTTCACATTTCAAAATATAATCTCCCTTCTTAATTATCAGCCACATGGAGTTCACCCCATGTGAAATTTATATGTTTCTTTTTTTTTTTTTACCTTACACTATTTTCATGTTCCGTATTGTGGATAATTCATTTTAAAGGCAGAACTTGACCAGTGAAGTTTAGTAATATATGTATGTCTATAAATATATTATAAATATATTTATAATATTATATATTATTATAAAAATAATATAAAAAGACAAAAAGCAACATTCTCAGGTAACTGTTTACTTCTCAGTGATTAAATTGCAAACTCTGAGAGGACAGGCCTGTCTGTCCATATTTTTATCTCTAGTATCTGACAAAGAATAAGGACTGAATAAATATTAGTTGAATGAGTGAAATATCTGATACAACGACCCATCAATTCACTGATTTTAAGTGAGACTACCAAAAAATGTACATTTATTTAGATGTGGGGTATGTTTTTTTAAAACATCAGTCTAATAATGGAAGAAGAGCAAATTAAAATGAAGTATTTTTGTCTGCTAGTTTAAAAAAGACTGAAAAGGGGGGATAGTGCGCAGTATTGCTGAGATAGGGTGGATGATCTCATAGCACATTGGGGGGATTCCCAATGGGTACCACCATTCTGGGTGTCAGAAGTTAGTATCTGAGCATGATTTGACCCCAAAATTAAACTTTTGAGAGACAATTGCAATGCCGAGTTATGAGGAAGTTTATTGCAGTTTTTATTTAAAATTGCAAAAACTCGAAAATGTAAATATCAATCAAGAGAATTATTTTAAATGATTGTGAACTTTCTAAGAACTGGAAATAATGGTGTGCTTTGCCAAATTTGATTTTTTTTTTTAAATTCCAAACAAGTGTATCATCTTTGCCTAAGTAAGTTGTTCTTTCACATAGAGTACTTCTTTAGGTGTATGTGGATATTAGTAAATATTAAAAAGATTTTAGTAGAATTCTAATTTTGTAAGTAACTGTATCTGGAAGAGCATGAGAAGTACTTGCATTTTTATATTAGCAAATTCTTAAGCTGAATGACAAAAATACCCACGTGTGTAGACTCTTTTTCTAGACCTATGATTAAAAGGCAGATTAGAGAGTGTTTTCCTTTTCTACCTAAAGTCTCCCTAAAATAATTGAAGGACTCTAACTGAAGGAAATGAAATAACACTTTTATGACAATCAATAGCAATTTTTTTGAATTTTGACTTTTAAAAAATGAAAGCGATAATGTGGAAAAGTCATGGATAAAAAATTTTCATATAACTTGATAAAGGAAAAGAAGTCTTATTTATGCTAATTTCGGTGTTATAGATCACAAGTCAATCCTCCAGAGTCATCCTGTGAAGGTTGGAAAAGGACTTACCATGTGCAAGGCACTGTGACTATTCCTGCAGGGAATGCGAGGTTTCCTCCCGTAGTGTGCACGTTACATCTCAAATATCTGGAGGCAGCGAAGCTCTTCATGTGTTTTGCATGGTTAGAAAGGTCTAAAGCAACATGCTTTTTAATTAAATATCTTTTGAGTGATTAGGAGCAAGCTATTGTACTGTGCATTCTTGGGAACATAAAGATTATTTAGAAACATGTCCATCCTTAAGAAGCTTATAGCGCTAGATACTAAACGGTAATTGAATATCACCTCACAAGTAAGATTGTCCGGTGAGTTAGGTTTTTCAGTAGAAATGCTGCTTTTGCTAAAGCAAGGTGCAGCATCTTGCTCCTTAGGTCTGGATTTTATGGAGATCTTCAACAAGTGGGCCACTGACCTAAGTTTGTTGAAGAAACTGTTTTTTTCTCTTAGCCTCCCTGTGGTAGTGGAAAAGTTAGAGAGTGAAAACAGGAGAAGGTAAGTCACCTTTAGGAACTTTATTTCCTATCAAGTCATTTTTCACAAGCAAGAGGGACCCTTCTGTCTCCTGGTTCTTGAACTGTTGATTTCTACCAAGGGGCAATATTTTTCTGAGTGCGTATTTGTACACTTTTTCTTTATACACATGATTTCTATAAAAGTCATTATAACAGACAATTAAACATAAGAAATGATTTTGAAACCAGAGATATACTGTCACTTCTTTGATCGAATTAAAGTTTCAAAACTCAGGGTGCTTGAGAAGAATTTTAGGGTAAAAGCCCAGAAAACCTCATGAAAATTATACAGATGTATAGTTATTGAAGTATTAAGGTGATGACTGTTGTCACCGTTAGCTTACATTTTATTTTATTCTAAAGAGCACGTGTGTGCACGTTACCGTGTTAATGACTCGTGCTATGGCTGAGGAGAATCTCACATAGACTTGGTAACGGTGGGACACAAAATGGAAGTACCTTCACAAAGCGGGTTCCTCTCTCAGGTGAATTTGCTCAAGACTTCTGGAATCTATCTTTGTGAGGTGGTTCCATAATGTATTACACAGGCATATATGTGCTTCGTAACTTACACTGTGAGTAACATAGCCTAAAAACACACAATTCTAACTATTTTCTTAATATAAATCTATTCCTTCTTCCATTCATGCAGTCATTACTTTTTGAGTAATCTCAGTGCTTCGTCAGCAGCTGGTTGTCAATAATTAGCATTTCCTCTTTCTGATGAGATCTGTGTTTTACTCTTTAGATTGCCCTCCAAGACTAGTAACTGGGAAACTGGGAAGAAGGAATCTGCTGAGTTCATCACTGATACAAGGGATGAGGTCATAAAGAAGCTTGGAATGGTGTTGGGATTAGAACTTGGAATTTCTGAGGCCTCTTTGGCAACTCTGTGGTTTTGTTTGTAAGAACACTCTAATTTTAGCTGTAGGAGCTTTCTTTTAGAGGATCTGACCCACTGAGTCTGCACCTGAACTATCAAGGCCTCTCTCTTCTCAAATGGTTTTGCTCTCGCCATCTCTTTCCTCCTCTGGGACTGGCCTGGTCAGCTTCTGGGTTAGTGTACACAGACTCTCTGCCTCAGGGCACTTTCCTTCAGATCTGCTGTAGCATTTCCTCCCCTTGGTACCAAGCAGGGTCATAATCTTTGCCTCAGGGTTCCTGGCTCCTGAACCCCATCCTTGCTGAGGGCAGGGTAAATAGACAAACCAGAGTTTTGCATTTTTATCATCCGTGTCTTTATTGCAGGAAGCTAAACTATGAACTCTAAAAGAAACTCTCCTCTGCTTTGCTTGGTCCAGCTGTTTAGAAGACGTGTGCAAGTAACTTGTCCTTTGGGTGGTCCACCTCATTCTTTTGCGATACATTCCTGGTTACGTGAGCGTTCTTTCTCACAGGAAGGAAGCCCAAGCCCTCCACTCACTCCCCTAACTAACCTGTAAAATATAGTTAAGATGACTTCATTACTTAAAAGGATTTAAAAACATTTCCACCAATGAGATGAATAGTATTTACCTTTCAGTGAAAAACTTGGTGTAAAAAATCCTGGTATCTTGGCAACATTTTCTGAAATACTTACTTTCAAAGCTAGGGTTGCCAGATTCAGCACGTAAAAATACAAATAAATTCAAATGTAACCAGGCATCCTCTATTTTATCTGGCAATCTTACTTCTACATCCATGAGAACACAGTACGTATTGTTTCAGGCTTGTTTTGTCTTTGGAGGTGATAGAAGAGATTATTAAAACGTTTTGAGCTCTAAGATTGGTTTCTTGTCTGTAACCAACATCTTGAAGCAAGTGCTTAATAATTTCAAAGACATAGTCTTTTAAGGATAGTAAATTCTCTTTTATATATATAAGCTTATATGGCTAATTCTTCTCGTGAAAAATAAAGAAAAAGAAAAAGGATTTGAATGGGAGCTTGGAATTCTTTATGTTCTAGTTGGCATAACTGGCAACGCTGCTGGTGACTCAGAATTTATTTTGTTCTCTTATGCCCCAAGCAGTTTTTTACTTATGTCTTTTACCGTGTTAAAGTCCCTTCAATGATATGCTCTTCATGGCTACCCCTTGCGTGAGCTTCAAAGTCGGCCGGAGAGTTGTTCACGTCTCCTATGCAGTTTCCAGGTTGCGTGAGAGAGGATGCGTGGACATACAACCCAGCTAATGGGAATGAGCTTCAGTTTACACATCTGTGGTCAAGGAGAGTGTTTGGAGGAGGAAGTGAGATAGCAAGTGCTAGGATTTGGAATTGTAGCTGGAATATATGAGCCCTTAATTAACATTTATTCTCCTTTTCTTCCTTTTTCTGTTTTTGCTGAGCCCCCATAGCCACTTTGTGTATTTCCTTTTAACGGCATGCCGCACGTTTCTGTGTTGCACTGTGGTTATGTTGAATATAGTTTTATCCATCCTACTGTACTAAAAGATCCTCGAGGGCAAGTGATCCATATCACAGGCTGTCTGTGTATGCATGTCTTCATGCAGATATGGTTCTGTGGACCTGGAGGAGGAGAGGGGTGCAGCTCACCAGTCCATTCATAAAGTTAGAAACCCTTTCACTCAGTCTCAAAGAAGAAGACTTTGCAAAATGTCATAGAACATGAAGCTGTTAAGATATTCTTCCTATCCAGTGGGCCATTTTTCTACTTGAATAGCTTGCAGAGAATTAAATAAATATCGAGATAAAGGTTCGGGAATTATCGTATGCCAGGTCCACTAGTTAAAATGCACACATCTGGTTAGCAAAGCCACTATAAAGCTAAAAATCAGGAGTCAGTCCCAACTGACCAGGACTTACACATGGGAGAACTGATATCCTCTGGAGAAATTATATAATTTTAAAAAATCTTTACTTGAAATAATGCTGCTTTATACATTAGCTTTTAAAATACTTTTGAATACATTTTCTTCTCCAATTCAGAAGTCACCTGTAGGCAAAGGTAAATACTAACTGCATTTAGTAAGACAAGAAAATTAAGACTCAGTGTGAAGTTAAGTAGTCCAAATTTATTAACTAATAAAAGGCAGAAAGATATCTTCTGAAATCTGGTCAATGCCATTACATTATACTTTCTCTCCTAGTTGCAAATGGAAGCTTTTGAATCATCGGTTATGCCAATAGTAGCAGCGTCACAGATTTTTTTTTAATTTTGCTGTCTTTTAAAAACTAAAGATAACTCTTGGAATGCATAATAACCATATATTGTAAATGATTCGTTCTCTTATACTTAAAATAATTGGAGGCACAAGGGCCTTTGGCCAGGTTCAAAGTTGGAAAAGACTGTGTAGTGATGATACCAAATTAGAGCAGTGGAAAAGAAGGCTGTTCTTATTTTCAGTTCTGGAAGCAACATGCCAGAAGACATCCATGTATCTACATGTCATCAATGTATGTGGAAACACATACTCTAACAGTGTTTTAAATATCCAGCTTTACTCCATCAGCCAGATTTCTCAGAACAATGATAGGAAAGCTTCCTCCCTTTTGTTTCTCCGGCAGTTCCAGTCTTTCATTCTCAGAAGATAACACTTCCTCATTTTCTGAGTTGATTGGGACCATCCAGTGTGAACTCATTCCTCTTTGTACCTCTGCAAAGAGATTAGCTCTCCTCCCTTTTCTTCAGCCTGTCTCAGAGGATGATGTGTTTCTTCTCCCCAGGAGACTGTCACCTGCTCCTGCTCCTTGATTTAGCCTCCGTCCTTCTCCTCTAGTGACCTCCTCAGTTCTCTTATTTCCGTTACAACTTATGTTTCTCCACATTAGCTCATTATCAAGTTATCTTTATTTAAAAGAAACAGCAAACAAACAAAACCTCCCAAACTATAGTTCTCTTTCATTTTGGTCTTCACAAAACTTATCAAAAGAATTGTTTGCACTCATGGCCATAGTTTCCCCCTATTTGGTCCCCAATAACTCCCTGCAGTCTAACTTCTGCTTTAATACTTTTGGGGAACTGATATATGATAAGTCACATGCAAACTATCAGATCAACAAGAACTTTCATTCATCTTTAGCCTCTTTGAAGTTTTGGTGTTTGAGAACATCATTCACCTTCTCCCTTCACAATTCTTTTTTCTTTATTCCTTCCTCTTTTATTTTTTTCCATTCCCTTGAGATATAGTTGGTATCGCAGTTTTTTTAATTTAAATATTTAACAGCTTTAATGAGATATAATTTACATACTATAAAATGTATCCCTTTAAAATGTACAATTCAGTGGTTTTTAGTATTTTTACAGTTATGCAACCATCTCCACTATCTAACTCCAGAATATTTTCATCGTCCTAAAAAGAACCCCATAATCATTAGCAGTCAGTTCCCATTCTCCTCTCCTTCCAGCCCCTGGCTACCACTAATTTACTTTTTGTCTCTATGAATTTGCCGATTCGGGCATTTAATATAGACGAATCCTACAACTTTTGACTTCCTTCATTTAGCATAATGTTTTCAATGCTTATCCATGTTGTAGAAACCTTTTATGGTTGAACCCATTCCATTATATGGATAGACCACATTTTGTTTATTCATTCATCAGCTGATAGACATTTGAGTTATTTCCACCTTTTGGTTCTTATGAGTAAAACTGTTATATACAACTGTTTGTGTGGACATATGTTTTCATCTCCCAGGTATAGACCAAGTTGTAGAATTATTGGATCATATGGTAATTCTATATTCAGCATTTTCCAGAAGTCTTCTTGAGTTCTATTACTATGATCTCCTTACCATTCATTGCCTTCCTTTCTCATTATGTCATCTTCTTTTCTAAACAAAATGTAGATGTTCCCCAAGTTTGGGACCTGACTCTTCCTCTCCTCATTCTCTTTACCAGCAATCTAATTCTCTCCCTTTGTCTTAACGACCTTCTACCTCTTTGGGTAGTCTGTTGTCAGCCTGATCACTCTCACGTTAGAGCTCAGCATTGTTAGTAACTACTAAGGAAACCTCCTCTTGGTTATCCTGCCAGCAGGTAAGCAGCAGCGTCTTCTTTCCAAAACCCATGTCTCAAATTCTCATTTCTCCCTTTCCAGTAGTGGCATATCTCTTCTCCCATGACCCTTGACTTAAACTTCTGAAGTCGTCATTTACCCATTCCTAGCCTTTACCCTACACCCAGTTACTAGGTCCTGCCCTTTCTACTTTGACAGTTCCTCTCAGTCCTTGTTTGCAACTGAAGTGATTCTTATTATCTCTTGTTTGGACAGTTGCACATACCTTTTAACTGGACTTTCTACCTTGTATCTTTCTTCACTCTCTTCATTATTTCCCATCTGTTCTTCACAACATGACCTGAAAATTGTCCTGGGCCAGGAGTATCCCATCACTTTCAGATTCAGCAACATTTGCCCTTATCTGCTAAATAATTATCAAGTTCTTTGCTATTTATTATTTAGTTATATTTATTAATTAGCTCCAACCAACCTTCCCAGGAGCTAATATCCCTAAATTAAGCTCATGCTCTGTTCCAAGATAAGTTATTTTCTGTTTACTATGTTTGAACCCACATTGTCTTTGCTTCTATTTGACGTAGTCACTTTCTGTCATGTCCAAAAGATGAACTATTTTTCATGTCGTTTCAGCCCAAATATTATATCACCATAAAAGTTTATCTGATCTCCCCAACTGAAAATAATATCTTCTACTTATGAACTCCTGAAATGTGTTTAAAAAAACATTTTATGGCCTTTTGACATTACACTAGATGTTTCTTATTAGATAGTAAGCTCTTTGATGGTTAAAAAAAATAATGTCACATTATCCACCCCCCCACCTCTTCAGGCAGCAATAATTATTAGTCCTTTGCTTGGTACGTGAGACATACTTGCAAAAAAATGTTTTAATGATGAGTAATTTTTAATGTATTTTATTCTTACAAATATTTTCTAAATGCTACCTCTTTTGCAATCTTACTTTTAGATTTCAAAGGAAATCTGGAATACAGGTTTTGAATAATAGTTTACTTTCAGATGTTACACTATAATTTAGTAGCATATATCTTCAGTTAATCTCTAATATGCCAGTTGAAATTATAAAAATACAGCAGTAATGAGTCTTTAATGCATATCCAAGCAGATGATATTGGTCTCACAGTGAGAAAAAAACTGTTAATGTATGTGAGAGACACAAAGTAAATCCAAAGTATGTTTGGGAAAAATAACAAAACATTTTATAGCAGAAAGAGAAATAACCAAGAGAATACACATAAACTATTGTAGTTCCTGGAACGTGTACCATGAAGAAGAGATGTTGTGAAACTATTGATTTTAATCAGTTAATTCCAACTCATCTTTACCTTTCACAGTTGGGAATTTTTAAGTTGGACAGTATTCCTCAATATGTGAACAAGAAGTATATTTAGTATTGCTGTAGATTATGTAGTGTTCTTCATGTGCTTCATTAGTGATTCATTATTATTAGCAGCAGAATCCTGAAAGAAATAGAGCTGTGAATACCACACTGCTTGGTATTGTTGACTGCAGCCTGTGGAATGCCAGCCTAGAGGAAGGTAATGTGTTCATTCCATTAAACTGAGTGTGTCTTAGCCATGAGTTACCATTAACTCACAAGCTTATTTTATGCAAGGGTGTCTCAGCTCACCTGGGACCTTGGAGCCCTACTGGAAAATACTGAATATTGGGTTTGGACTGAACCTTAGGACGTTGTTACAACTTCTAAGGAAGACTTGCAGATCCATTCCATAACATAGTCTATACCTTGATTTTCTCTACTTTGAATCTACATCATGAATGCTACGCCAATATAGCCTGACATTTGATTGGTAAATGAGGTGCTTTACAATTAATTACTCACTCTTATTATAATACCATAAAATAAATGACCTTGGCTTCTCACTTTGGCCCCTGTAGTGGTCCACAATATAAACATAATGTATCCACACATTTATTCTTTAGCTTTATGTAAAAATATACTGTAAATCAAAAAAATATATATTTTTAAAAATATTTTCTAGTAATTAGTTTTTTTCCCAACAAACAGTCTAATTATGTATCAGACATGATAAAATGAAAGGTCAATTGCTACAGATGCATAATTTCACTCTGATAGATTGCTGTTTGAAAATAGGTTATGACAATTAGATGATTAATTTTCTCCTATTAAATAGCATTATGAGACTTCAGATTACATTTATCAGTATATTCTCTTTAGTGGGAACTTAATTCGAGGAAACAGACTAGGAATTCATATCCTTTGTGGAAGGATCTGAATATACTTATTATCAACTATACTTGTGAAAGTGATTTAAAAATGAAATTCTGTTTGAAAACTTAAGCTAGATACTCAAAGTAACATGTTAAAAGACGTCATGTGTACAAGGTTAAAAATGTGAGTATGAGGAACAAAATTCTGGATATCCTGCTGGCCAATTTTTTTTTTTTTTCTGGTTCTGGTTATCTGCAAAGTGTACACCCCTTGTCAGTATAACTAGGGAGTGCCTGTGTAAACATTCTGGTTTCGCCTGTTCCACATAATCGTTTCTTGTATCGTATTTCTTCTGACCTCGCTATCTGAAACCAATTACAGGAGATCCATTTGGGCTGCATCTATTTTCATAAGAAGCCTGGGCAGCAGTGTTTTTCTCAGAGATGAATATCAACATCAAATATGCTTCTGAGTGCTTTGTTATTTATGTTTCAGAGAGATTTTGTAGCCTTCAGCTCTCAAGAA
This sequence comes from Camelus dromedarius, assembly GCF_036321535.1. Taxonomy (NCBI): domain Eukaryota; kingdom Metazoa; phylum Chordata; class Mammalia; order Artiodactyla; family Camelidae; genus Camelus; species Camelus dromedarius. The sequence continues at coordinate 31,417,305 of NC_087442.1, read as the reverse complement.
TGTGTCACGCTGTGCTGTTTATACATTGAAGATATTAATGGGCGTAGATGTCATTTTTCATTTTAATGTCTCAAATGCAACAGGCTGATAGGTTAAGCATTCCTGTTTTTATGGGGAGAGATATGAATGATGTCTATTTTTCCCCAAAATATACATATGTTTACTTTGAAAAAAAGTTATTTATAAACCTTAGAGTACTCAACATTTTTGGATTCACTGGGTGTTTCGAATCTAATCTTGAACAACTTCACTTCTGGTGAAACTTTCCAGTGTTCTTCAAGAAAAAAAAAGGTATTGATCTGGCAGGATGCAAAGGTTTTTCACTCTTAAGTCTCATAATGACCCACTCACTGAAATGACTCTTTGTCTGTGAGGTTCATAACTAACGTAAAGTTATTCCTGACTTAAGAAGGGTGATATGCTAGGACTTTGCTTCACAAAATTTTTGTCTGAAATTACATAGTAACTATTAGGAATGATATTTGCAGTAAAAAAATTTATAGCAAAATACATTGAATTCTGGAAAACATGAACATTCCCACACCTCTGCAGCCTAACAAAAAATATACCTTTATTATAGAGATTTTTATCCCTTTTCAAAATATTTTAATTTAATCTAATTCCAATTTTTAAAGTGTCCTATCTTAATTTTCTTTAGCTCTAGTAACATTAGATAACTTCATTAAGCAAAGTACACCCTTAATTCAAAACAAATGTGTTTTTGGAAACTAGATATGATTTGGCCGTCTTAGAAATCTCTTTTTTGTTATTCATTTGCATCAGACTCAGTCATTATTAAAGGAAATTTTGTAAACATCTTTTGTCTTTTGCTCTAAATTAATTTTTTTTTCCAGAGGGGGATTATATAAATAACCTAAATGACTCACAGAACTTTATGAATAACCCTGGAATTTATCTTTTCTATTTACCAATTGAAGTGGGCAAGTGATTTTTAAGTTAATATTTTATGTATTTGACACCTAACATCTTATATTGATGGCAGTATTTTATCTCATAATCTTTCATCTGTTGAGTAGCTACAATAATAAATTGCAAAGATGAACTAAATGTCTCTGAGCAGTTGTTTGTTGAAATTCAATCCTAAAATGTTATCCAGAATACTGGAAATAAAAATGTCATGTGATGCCTGCAGTTAGAATGCAAACTGCCAAAGATTTCTGCTTATAAGTTTTAAATCATTCCTGATCTCTTGGAATTGTTTTTGTTCTTCCATCTCTTATGTTTACTACAGCAATCTCTACTGCTACTAAAGGAAAGTAGATACAGGCAAGTAGTTCTTTTTCGTAAGAGTTTGTATTGAAAGATAATTCCTTACTATTTCAAAGATAACTATAAATGAATGTGGAAACTAAGGTACTTTAAAAGTAGAATCGTGTTTTAGCCAGCTATCTTGTGGTATTCCATTATTATTATTACTCTTTTAAAAACAGTACACCTTTATTCTAGTGATATTTTCATGAGCCGCAGTTCTAATACATCTAATTGTCTAATATCTTCCTATAGCCACTGAGTATTAATATTGCTCTGCATTACTCGTTCATGTTGAGTTGAATGAATACAGTGCAGTGGGGTGACGTAGATAGGGTCCTAGGCGTGAGAGACTAGAGTCTTAGCTTTTGACCAGACTCTGCTTCTGCTTTGTGACTTTAATCAAGTTATTGTAGTATTGGTTCTTCAGTTACCCGTCTACAAAACGTGAAAGCTAGGCTGAACAACTTCTGAGGTTTTGTCCAGCTCTAGAATTCTTCAGCTTATTAGTAATAACTGGTCAAATGATCAGAATTTTACAAGAGTTTAGACCTCCATTCAGGTACTGATAGAAGATGTAATGAAATCTAAGTCAAGGATGGTGGGAACACTCAGCCATAAAAACAATGTATATTCTGTGATAGTTCTGTTCAAACACAAGTTCAAAACATAAAAAGATGATATTGTGGTTTTCAGGTTCTGATAAAAGGATACGCTCTCTTTACAGGTGAAACATAATTCACTGTGGTGCCAGAGTTCTCCCTCACCTTACTCGTTGTTCTCCTTTACCAGAGTTGGACTCATTGTCATCTGATGGCTCCTTTGGTAGCCCAGGGACAGCATGGTGCCCTGGAATGCACTCTGGCCTGGAAGCCAGGAGACCTTCAACAGCACTTGATTACTCTAGGCCCTATTTTTGTCGTTTGCTAAAATGAAGGGGTCACGTTGGATAGTTTCTAACATCAATTTTAATCCTAATTATTCACAATTCCAGGATTCTGAACTATGTTCATTAGAAGCCTTTAAGAATAATACATGACTACAGAATTGCATGTAAACTGAATAAAGCTTTATACATACAAAACAAACTAATAAATTCAAAGGAAAATATTATATGAAAAAATTAGGCAAACTATGTGTAGATTTTAGCATCAAAGGAAAAAATAGTTGATTTTTTTTAATCTGAAATTTTCACATAGACACAGCCTAAGTCACACTATAGTAATTTACATTTAAAAAATATCATATGTAGTTATGTTGTAAGTCACAATTTAAAAAAAGAAAGCTGTATTATTTAGGATATCAAGTGAAATGTTTTCAACTGAGTTTTGGGATAATAAACTGTCTATGGAGTTTTTTTCTCCAGTCTTTATTTTCACACTGAACTTTATAATAAAATTCCTGGAGTTCACTGGAATGTGCCATCCTTAGAAACATTTAGGCGGACTTGCAATTACTTGAAACATTCAAAAAGCAAAAGGAAGATTGTTGTGAATAAGTGTGTCTCCAAATGTAAAAAGTGTGCTTGACAAACTCTGCCAGCTCCTGCTATGGGAAGACGAATCAATGTTGTTAGGAGATGTGCGGGGGCATTCAGTTTGTTTACTTTGGTTTCTATGTCTGCCTGCCTTCTCAGAAAACTTGCTTGGAGCCAGACTGTAGCAGCCCTCTCTCTGTCTTTTCATAATTGATCAGGGGATGACTGCCTTCCCTGAGGGTTAAGACGTGGCAACTTTTTCTGTTTGCTCAGCATCTCAATGCAGTAGTTCAAACATTGTTCACACCAGCTGGCAGTGTAATGCCATATGCACATCTTGTCAAAGCAACTGTTGTCATGGATACTAGAAACTCTCTTAAAAACCAGATCATTGATTCCAATCAAAATTGTACTTTTTATCAGCTTAGAATCTTAATTATTATAGAGGAATATTGATCTAAGATATTTTTCCCATCATGAAAAATTTACCTTGTATTCTAAAACAGTGAATAACAAAGTAGGGCAATGATTTCTTTTAGTTTTATGGGTCAAAAAATTTCATCATTAGTGTTCATTGAACTCAGTTGTTGAGAGAAACAATGAGTTTGTAGAGGCTCTTAAAAAGTTTTTTTAAATTACTTTACACTGGTGCCTTTAAAAGATCTCTATATATATTTTTATGGCACAGTTTTTATATGATGTTTATATAGTTCATTCACCAAACTGTCCCTCCTCCAGTAAATGAAATGCTTACATTGATTTTTTTATGTTAAGTTTTATTTTCCTGAGTGGGAAAGAAAACATAAAAATAAATGAAAACATCTTCTGTTTTGATTGGTATTCTGTCACACATCGAAACAAACCTGATTGGTTGAGTGGTAATTTCTTTGTTCTCTGATTTTGCTAAGAATGCAAATGAAAACCACTCAATTTTATTTGGCATTAAAACTGCACTTTATTTTGTCAAAGGAGAGGTTTCCCCTTGAATTGTAAGTACAAAAAAAGTATTTTTAATCTTTAGTGAAAATCCTTATTAATTCACTTTCAAGATAATCTGATGTTGATTTGTCAAATTTAATTACAGCTTCCGGTAACACTTGAAGTCTACTGCTTTTGCTTCAAAATTGTAATATGAAAATGCAAATTGAGTGATAATTTAAAAGGGAGTGGGCATTTTAGTTGAACACTCAAAAGACAAGTTCCTTGTGGAAATGAGGTTATTGATGCAGTTTATGATTTTTGTCTATTTAAGCACTTTAAACAAATTAACTTTATTTTCTGCAGGATTAAATGCATCTCTGTTATTTTAAGTAAAGTTGTATGTATGTGTTATGTGAAATTTTTTTCACATAGAAGAAAAAGAATATTTAATGATTCTCTGTAGAAATGAGGCAGGGGGAGGATTCTCAGACATTGAAGCCTATTACTGTTAACCAAGGAATAACTGAAAATAGTTTACCTTCCAACAAAATATTTTTCCCTTTTCACTTCCAGGCGCTCCAAGCAGCAAGACAACTTCTCTTACAGCAGCAAACAAGTGGATTGAAATCTCCTAAGAGCAGTGATAAACAGAGGCCACTGCAGGTTAGTAAAGCACTCCTATCCAGAGGTCTTACTATAAAAAATGTTCATAATGGTAACAGATGTGCAGACTCAGTTGTATTCGTACAGAAAATTTTTACATTTGCGTATGTAAGTGATTTTAATTCAAAAAGAAAACTCATTTATCTTCTCGAAAGAGGGAAAAATAATATTCTGTAAGCATAGATTGCAAAAGTGTACAAGGTCACTTATTGGAAAAGTTATGCAGGAACAACATTTGGTATACATAGGCCTAAAGAGTTTTGTGTAAAACTCCCTTGTGGGGTTTTAGTGGAATTTTATTCATAAACAGGTTAAAATGTGAAGTTTCTTCCTTTAAAGCAAAACGATAGTAAATGGTAGAGAAGGAAACAAAGCAGTCTGAGACAACTCTTTTGCAGTTGTATCCAAGTGACAAATGCAGAAAACCTCCCAGGGTGCAAAAAAAAAACTGTTTGAGTTTGCCAAGGAGTTACTGCTGTTGCTACAGTTATAAAAACACATTCTGGAGTTTGTTGTCCTTACTCACTGTGTTTGTCCTGTGAAACCGATAGTATGTATGTCTTTCAAAGTAATTTTTTGTGTTACTATAGCCGTTGTTTTATATAGCCTTAACCAAAACATATAGGACATTAATGAGAAGAAACATTTTTAGAGTGTACTTTTAACATGTTTGAAAGGTAGAATCTGGAGTTGCATAAAACATTCAAAATGTTTATCAGTTCTGTTGAAAGATAAGCAGTCCTTTTGGAATCATGTTTTATATACATGTCTAATAAGTAAGCTTAATTTTAAAAAAAAGTAAACATCTTTCTTATTGCTTTATTTTAGCAAAACAATCTTGAAAAAAATTTTTTATGGCCTAGCTGTTTTCATTTCCAGGTGTACTCTCAGATGTTAGTAACTAAGTCTCACATGATGGCCCTACTGACAGTTTGTGTAACAGAGAATTATTGGCTACTGCTCTACACAATCCAGAAGCTACTTATTACCTAGAAACCAGATTAAATATATGGTCCCTAGGACAATTTGAGATGAGAATGTATTCTGGGGAACAAACCCATTTGTGAGAGGTGGATGTGGAGAAGGGAGTCTTGGGGACAGGGGTTAAGAGGTACAGGTGTTTACCATGATTTCAAGTGAAAGCTACATTGAATCAGCCTAAGTTTAAGATTCATTTTAATTTTTTTTTTCCCTCTTAAAATAAATTTCACATTCTTTTGCTTAACTAGTCAGTAATTCTGTAGTGACAAACTTTCCTCACTGTCATATCCCTTCTCGAGTAATAACAGTGATTGGAGCATTTCTGTTGAGTTATCTGATTCCATGAGAGCCTCTCCACACATTTACATGACAGAGAAAAATTTACATAGAAGTCACAGAAGATAGCAAATGAAATGTATATTATCACTATGGCTTCAGACTGGGAATCTTGCTTTCTTGTTGGTATGGCAAAGGAGGTTTAGATGCTGGCAGCATAAGCCAGAGGTAAGAGTTTATTGTTTCAAATATCTGAAAAAACACTGTACATTGTCCTAATTCTGTTTTTATCATGTCTCTTGATAAAACAGATGACATGGTTTCTTCCTCTCCAAAGCTAAGTCCAGTAGAAGTTTCTTTATTGCTGGTTACCAGGGTGGCTCTGCAAAGAATGGCTGGGCTTTAGTTTTTCTGCTTTCTTTTTTTGTTGTTGTTTGTAAGGCAAAATGTGATACTTGGTTTAACTAAAATATAACATAATTCTTCCTGGAAAACACACACATATAATGTGGACATATTAATGACTCTAAAATAAGAAAATATGGCTCCTGTGCCAAATGTTATATAAATAAAATTTTGAGTAGAACTTGATTTTGTTGTTTTATCACCAAAGGATAAGTAGAAGCATTAGAAATACCTTTTAACAATTTCAGTTGCTAACCATTACTGCAAACAACCATTGTGTCACTTATATTTAATGTTTTGTGATTCATATGCTTATGAATATACATCCAGTATACAGACTGTGAAACTGTAGCATTTTATTATTATTTTGTAATTTTAATGGGAGTTCATGCCAAAATGTCCTAGGAATGACAAGTTGGTTTTTGTGAATAAGTTAGAAATAATGAATGAAGACTTACTTGTTCACCAAAATATATACCAAAATGAATATAATGTGAGTCTACAGTTTTAGTGTTTCATAGTCCTTGATAAGGTTAGCAACAGGAAACATGCTGGGATTGTATTAAAAATCTAATAAAAAACCTAATAACATTTTATACTGGCTTACACATGTTGTCAAAGGGGGATATTGGGTAATGCTTATCTTTGCATCTGCAAATACTGTTTAACATGAGTTGCGCTATTTGCCACTTATGTTAAAGAAAAGGTAGAATATTTTCATTTAAAATTGTAACCATTTGATATGAAAGTAACACTTTAAAACTTGTATGATTCTCTCACAGCCTAGTTCTTTATACTTACCTATGAGTTTAACCAACCTTTCAAAATAGAGTTGGTGTAGATTATCTTTTAGAATTAAAAAAGATAATTGAAAATGTTTCAGAATCTGTACTTGCAAGGCAAGGTACTTGGTGTTAATAATAGATCATGGTGGCTTGTACTTTATCAGGCATAACCTATTTTTAGAAGACGAAAAGAGATATGAGGTTTTCACTTTAAAGTACAGTTTCGATGGGGAACTATTTTATAACATTTGAAAGAAAGTACAGATTTTAAAAAATCTGTTTTAATGGCTCAAGTCACAAGAACAATACTCGGTTGCTTTGTTACATTCAACTGAATTTCTTTTAAATGTTTGAAAGTGGTGGCCAGATTTGAAGTGTGACATGGTAGAGAGATTATTTCTAGTAGACTCGTATTTATCTACTATTAGTTTTTCATTTACATTTTTTCATTAGGATTTTGTGCTGCAGATAGAATAGATATTAGCATATCTAATGCAAAATGGAAAGAAAAAAATCACATCTGACAAGCTTGAGCACTGATTGTAATAGTGATTTCACTTCGTGTATAGATATCTGAATATATGTATTTGAAACATGTTTACATATTCTGTTCATTACATGAAACACCAATTGAATAGGTCCAATCAGTAGGTACATTGATTAAGGACATATTGATGAATAATATAGAGATTGTGATGCAAATGGGGGCTGATATTAATCTAAGCATTACCAGATGTTTCTTCTTTACATATTTACTATGTATCCCTGAAAAACATTACCTAATAACAGCTGAGGACAGCCTCTCATTTTAATTTGTTTTATTTATCTGTATTTACTTTTAGCACTTCCTATGCTTGATGTACCCATAGTGTTCTGTAATGAGAAAAGTTAGCCAAACAAAGAGAATATGTAATGCTTTAAATTTCATGAAACTGATTTCCAGATTATTAAAAAGAGTAAATTCATACACATCTGTGCACACACACACATTTACGTATACATACATGCACACTTCCATAATCTGTAACTTAAAATTTTTTTAAAAAATTGTGAACTACATTATCAATTTTCTAGCCTATGACAAATCTACTTAATTTAGTTTAGGTATGAAAATTGGTCGCATTATTGTTCTTGTTACATTTACAGCCATGAGACAGACTTGTGGTTCTTCAAGAGCTGTGCAGAGCAGAGACGTAAATTTAAGGTAAATGCTATTGCTTTGCTATCTTAGATGAATATTAGTATATAGCATTGTAATCCCTTCCTTCGTTGTAGGTTAATATCTTATATAAGGTTCTCTTTTCCAATAAGTAATTTAATTTAAAAATAATAATTCTGTGTTAAATAGTTCAAGAATGGAATAGTAAAAAGCAAAAGTGAATTAAACCTAGGGGTCTTAGTCTGACTCTGCCACAAACTAGTTATACAAGTTTAAGGATGTCACTCAACATCTTTAAAATAAAGACATCAGGCTACTTGATGAACAAAATATAATATTCTGTGGTTAAAAATTTATTCCACTTTTTTTTTAACTAAGTGATAGGCATCTTAATTTTTCAGGAATATCTTGTCAGATATTAGCTTATGAGTTAAGGATTATGTTTTTTTATTTATTTATTTTCAGTTATAAAGCACTTTATTAACATACCATAGCCAAAAATAATGCTTTGGAATCAGATCACATATGTATGAAAACCATGGTGCAAGTATGTTGGAAAGATCTGAAGCCACCTTTGCCCTCCATTGCTAGGAGTCTGAGCAGGGTAATTTGATCTCTTAAAACCTGTTCCTTATCACTAAAATGGGTATAAGGATACCCATCTTGTGAGATTGCTGTGAAGACCAAAAATAATATTGTATAAAGTAACTAGCGTAAATCCTTGCACTTATAATGAATTAATTGAAAAGTTCTATGACAATCAGCTCCAGGAAATTTGTATTTAAACCAAGTTTATGATACATATTCTATAATAAAGTTTCTTTTATTTGGTAATAATTGTTACGATTCACTATTCACTATGCTGTGAAGTGTGCCTAGTTTATAAGAGAGCAAAGGGAGTGTTCTAGGTACTACTAGAGTCTGACCCCCTGCTGTCGGCCCCCCACCTCATGTATATGTCACACAGGCCACACCTAAACTTATATGTTGTTGTGTCTTCCCTACTAGACTGTGAGCTCTGTGACAGCAGGGATCATGAGGGTCCTGCTCATCTCCAGGGCCTGACACAATGCCTAGTGAATAACAGAGCTCAATAAATACCTGATGAAATAACGAATGAGGAGGAGATTGTGCTGAGTGGAGAGTGGGAGGAGGTTGGAGGGGGAAAAAAAAACCTTTGTTCATTCAGGGAAAACTGAGAACTACAATGTGTAAATATCCTCAAGGACTTAAGGATTTGGTTGAGGAAGGTAGTAAGACCTGCACACAAATGTCAGGCCACAGTGGATGTGCTGTAGGAATCAGAAAGGCAGAAATGCTGTAAGTCTTTTATTTTATTGAAGTATAGTTGACTTCCAGTATCATAATGGTTTCAGGTGTGCAACATAGTAATTTGGTATTTTTACAGATTACACACCATACAAAGTTATTATAAAATATTGACTATATGCTCTGTGCTGTGTATTACATCCTCGTGGCTTACTTATTTTATAACTGGTAGTTTGTAAATCTTATTTCCCCTTCATGTTTTGCCCCTCATTCCACCCCTCCCCACTCTGGTAACCACTAGTTTGTTCTCTGTATCTGTGAGTCTGTTTCTGTTCTATTTATTTGTTTTTTAGATTCCACATGTAAGTGAAAACATACAGTACTTGTCTTTCTCTGACTTATTTCACTAAGCATAATACCCTCCAAGTCCATCCATGTTGTCACAGATGGCAGATTTCATTCCTTTTATGGCTGAGATACATATATATATATATATATATAGTGGTGTATATATGTGTGTGGGTATATACGTGTGTGTATGTATATGTGTGTGTATGTGTGTGTATGAGAACTTCCATGGAAGTGGAGGAGATTTCTGAAAAAGATAATCTACAAATATATATACGTTACATCTTCTTTATGCATGCATCTGGTGATGGACACTTAGGTTGTTTCCATAGCTTGGCGATTGTAAGTAATGCAGCTATGAACATTCAGGTGCATATATCCTTTTGATTTCATATTTTCATTTTTTTTTGGATAAATACCCAGTGATGGAATTACTGGATCATATGGTAGTTCTATTTTTAATTTTTTTTGAGAACACTCCATACTGTTTTCCATAGTGGCTGCACCAATTTACATCCCCACTGGCAGTGTGTGAGGGTTACCTTTTCTCCACATCCTTGCCAGAACTTGTTATTTCATCTCGTTTTGATGATAGCCATTCTAACAAGTTAAGATATCTCATTGTGGTTTTGATTTGCATTTCCCTGATAATTAGTGATGTTGAAGCTATAAGCATTTTAAAAAGAAAATTATTAACCCAGGCTCAAGTTGTCAGGGAAGGCTTTGTGGAGAGGTGGCATCTATGTTAGACGTAAAGAAGGGGAATTTGGTAGAGAAAGTAAAGGACAATTTTTGATGGAGAAATTTTCAAAAGACGGAGAGACAGGAAATTGTGAGGTCTGGTTAGATAAGAGAGTAAGTAATTTGTTTTGACCAGCATAGAGATGTCACACTAAAAGAATAATGAATGAATTGGAGAGCTGGAAATATACATCACCAATTGTATGGAGCCTGAAATGTCAAGTTAACAAGTCTGTACTTTATGGTTTAGGTAGCAGAGGTTGTTAAAGGTTTTTGATAAGGAAGTGATATGATCAAAGCAATGTTTTATAATGATCTAGTCAACAGTGGTACATGTGGAGGATGCTTTGGGGGAGGGGGAGTTATGAGAGATCTGGAAAAAGATAATCTTTAGAAAATTTCTTAGGCTGGCATATCATGAACTGAGCTTTAGAAATGTTGAGTTTAGGGTGATGGCAAGAAAGTAAATGAAAATAACAAGCTTTTAGAAAATTAGAGTTTGACAGAGAGGTCAGAGCTAGAGACAAATATTTGTGAAATCATCCAGAAGTGATAGATGAATCCATGGAAGTGGAAGGGATTTCTGAAAAAGATAATCTACAAAGAGGAGCTCACTAACATCCACAGGTTTTAAAGCAAGAAGAAAAAGAAGCAGAAGAAAGTAAAGAGGGGAAAGGAAGAATCAAATTAGCATTTGCTGTATTGCAAAGGGTCAAGGAAAAGGAGAGCTTTTAGAACATGGAGCTTGACAGCCACATCAAACAGTGACCATGAGGATAAGCATTTCCATACATGCAGTCTTGAACTACTGCATTGATCATTTCTAATCCCCCTCTTTGTTGATCATTTGCCAGTAACAATTAAGATCTGCAATACTAAGGTGATAAACAGAAAATAGAGAATTAATAAATGCACTTTTGCTTCTCTGATTGCTGTGTCTCCCATCATGTAAGTTAATACACATTTCATATATAATACTGAGTTCCCATAAATTAAATCTGGGAGAAAACTGCTTGGTAGAAGGTCAGATTTTCTCTTTTCTTCGCTACCCAAGCACTTGCCTCTTTCTGTAATCCATTAGGATTTTAAGTATATCTTCCCTTGACTTCTCTACCTTAACTGAAGTAAGAGGAAGAAAGAAATAGAACATTAATATTGTTAAGGGAGCTCTCCTTAGGATTTAAGACTTAGGCTGTGAATTTTACCTTAAGGTGTTTGGAGGTGTTGTACAAGCTAAATTGAATGACAAAGTGAAGAACTGTGTCAGTACATGATTAAAGACAAAAAGTGAAATTATGTTGAAATTCACTTACATTTAAGATTCATTGTGTTTCCTCTGTGGATTCTCTTCATATGTCATCCTGCATTTTACGTTTCTGCTTGGTTTTCTTGAACATTTTCTGCTACTTCACCTTTTCCACTGTAGTTATTTTTTGTTCCTTTATCATTTATTCTTTTCTCTCATCATGTCACCTTATCCATTTTACTTAATCTCTATCCCTTCAGTCCTGTATTAAGAAAACAGTAACTTTAAATGCCTGTAATTATTGAATTCTATCTTGAACCTAAGAGATATTCCAGCATATAATTTTGCTAACAAAATAGTAAAACTGTGTGACTTCATGAAATCCAGTATCCAGTGTTTTAGTTCTTATCTTGCCCCAAGAATAGTTTCTTGTATGCCTTTTTTAAGTTGTAATTTTCGTATGAAAGCAGCTTTACTCTTGAATATCTCAGCTACTTAAGAGAACCTGGAACCCCTGAAACATTTCATTTAGTGCTAGGAATCTGCTGTTACTGATGACTTTTATAGGTGGCTCTTCCAAAGTCACCGTCAGAATGGTTTCACTCTTCCTTAAATCCTTTTGCCAGATTTCCCAGAAAACTCATTAAGAAATTCAAACTAGAATTGCTTGGGATGGTTGTATTAAGTGGCCAATTTTTCTAAGCAGATCTTAGGTTGTGCTGATTATGATTATTTTAATTTGGAATTTGGAAGCAGGGCATTTGAAATGATCAAACAAAAGTGTAATGAATTGTTCTTTCAAAAATATTTATGTCATCCTTCCTTGATATGAAAATCATATTAGCTCATTGTAAGATGATTTTTAAGTTAAATTATGTTTGGGCACTAAGTTACTTTTCCCAGAGGCACTTAATAAATGTTAATAAATTGCTATATATGGTAGATTTTTTTAAGATGAAAATTATGTTCTCTGATTAGATGAGGATGAAACCACTCATGAGAACTAATTATAGTAAACTCTTGACATTCACAAAGTTTGCAACCTGAGATCTTCACAAACCCTCAAATTCAAGAAATTTCCTGTTCAAAAATATGGAGAAGTCTGTATGGTCTTTCTTACAAAGACTGTTCTTATTCTGAGTCAAGTTACCATTGTCAAGTGCAAAGTATAATACAACTTAACTTTCCAACTTCAATAAATTTACCTGTTGATTAATGTCAGTTTTTTATAACAAAACTTTTTTTTTTTTCACATCACAGGTTTTTCTACATCAGTGAGAACAGGTAGAGAACAGCAAAGCTATATATTTGTGATAGACGAATCCACAGGTGTGGAGGAGTTAGTAAATGTGTGTAAGAGGTCAGCAATCTAAAGACTAGATCAGCCCCCAGCATGCTTGATTTAGTTTCATGGCTTGACAAATTCCACAAGTGTAATGTCTTGGAACTTCAGGGTAATTTGAAAATAATCAGACCAATCCTCAACATCTGTGAATTTTAAGGGTCCATTCTAATAGATCTTGCAATCCAGCATCAATGGAGAATATTCAGAGCAAACAAATAAGTTCCCCCTACTTTCCTTGCTGAAATTTTATTTGAAGAATTGAGAGGGGCACTCAATATTACTGTTAATATTTCCCTCCTTCTTACTTGTAGATATTCAGTGACATCAGTAGATAACTTGGAGTACTCTTTCAGAGTAAAAGTTGCCTGGCATGTTTTTGAAGGGCATGGGGGAAGGCAGTGTCTTGGGTATGAAGAGACGTCATAGAAATTCAGTAATGAGTAGCTGCTTTCTTTTTAATGACCATTGATTGTTAACTGATTTGGTCCAGGTGTTCTGAGCTTGGTATTTTTGTCACTCAAATTAGAAAGCCTCCGTTTAGATTCAGTTCACAGTTGAAGGTCTCAAATCACATCCTGCCTGTCTAAAATTATTTGGTGGTTATTTAAGAACAAAGGATTTGTTTTTTCATGAAGATTTTTATAGTTTCATCGTTATAGACATAGACCCTGTAGGACCTAGTTGTTGAGCATTTTGATAACACAAAATAGACCATTTCTTTGCACAATATATAAATTCTTACACTTCTAATGCTAACACTTGCATTGCTGTAAAAGCTGCCACCTTGATATCTTCTGCTAGTGCTACTGCACGTTCTCAAGGGACAAACCAAGGAACACATTGAATATCTTGATGTGCTGACATGAGGAAAATCTGTTGTCTCACAGAAAGACTATAGTACATTCTTCAGGAAAATATCTTTGCAAAAACAAACAAAAAAACACAAAGGAGAAAATCATTCTCTATTCCACATTCTTCACATAGAACCAAGCTTGTAATAGACATTTAAAGCATATTCATGAGTGGTTAAAATATGATTAGAGTTCTAGTTTTTCAAAAATGTGGGCATCGTTTAAAGTTTTTCCTTTATTATGGGAGACTTTATTTCCCTTAATAACCATCACCACTCTCCTACAGAGTCTTAGAGTTCATTTAGGCTAAGAGTTTTTAAATCTAAGAAATTACTTGAAAATCTTTTAAAACTGGAGAGTCTTGGGTCCACCCAAGAACATTGAGTTAAAATTGGGGGTATGGGATCTTACAAAATCGAAATATTTTCAACTCTTCAGGACATTCTAATGCAGCTGGTTTACAGAGTAGTATGTAGGAACCTGGTAACCCTTCTGCAATGGGAAAGTGGTTCCCTGTTTAAAAAATAAAGAAGTGTTGAGTCTGAATTCTTATTAGTATTGTGTCATTTTTCTTTTCTGGGACTCAGTTTTCCAACCTACACCATGAAACAGCTGAACTAGTGATATTTGTTTCCTTCCAGGTTCAAGTCTTTTAATTTCAGTCCTTTTGCTTTGTTTGTTTGTTTGTTATAAATGTCTTTAAATCTGAGCTAATTAAAAAGGTCCCTGAGCCAGTTTCTTGAGATCTCTCTCTCTGTTCATTCTTTCCAGAAGCATTTCCAACAATATTGTGAGAATTTTATTTTTATGTCATTAGTCCTCATATAAAGTCATTAGATCTTACCTTTGATTTAAAAATAAATTTGTTTTCTAAAGTTCTCAGTATATAACCACTTTGCCCAATTGGCCTTCCTTTAGATATTAGACACCCTAAGAAAAGAAAACTCCTTATCTTCAAAGATAGTGGTTTGGTGCAGTGGCCCTGCATGCTGATATTGTCCTCCAGCCACTTTTTACATATTGTGGTCAAACCACTTATGGTTCCTCCAGAATTGCTTCATGTCTCCATGCAGGTGACCTTCTTTCTCTTTTGTCAATATGCCCTTCTCTGCCTTTCCATCCAGAAAACTTCTGTGAAGCTTTTAAATAATTGTCAGGTACTCTATGAGCCTCCCTTGAAACCCTCACCTGCCACACACACACAATGTAGAATTAATTACCCCCATCTATTTATTAGTTCTGTGTCTTATATATACTTCTGTTCTTACCTGTTATTACACTGGATCACAATTACTCTAAGTTGATTGAAGGCTGGGACTGTTTTATTTATCTTCACATTTCCAGCGTCTGGTACACAGTATGTTTTGCATAAGTGTGTGGAGTCCCTAGATCAGTGCTAGTCAATAACCCTATCAAGTTCCTCCTTTCTCTTAGGCACCAGATGTGGTTTTTTTTTCCAGTTGTCTGCTGGAGGCATCTCAACCCAGATCAACTTCTCTCAAACTGGAATTATTTATTTCTCCCCACACTTCTGAACTTGTCCTAATTCTATTCTACAGTCTCCAGCTATAAACCTTCTAGACTGATTGGGCCATATTTCTCTGCCCTAATGTGAAAATTGCAATCTTTCAACCTCTCAGTATGGCATAAAAGGACATATGTCATCATAGACCTGTTGCTTTGTGACTGTGACTTAACCCTTACTGAAGTGCTATTTATTAGTTTATCCAATCATTCACAAATGTTTGTGTCTTGCTTCTCATATACCAGGCACTCTGCAGGGCATCGTGAACTCTAAGAACTTTGACACCTATTTGCCTTTGTTCCTATTTTTCCATCTGTTTAGAAGGTCAGCCGCACCCCCTCTTATCTCGTTGCCGAACTTTTACCTGGACTTGAAGACCCTACTCCCTTGAGCCTTCTCTGACTCTTCAGAGAGAAATAATCCCTCACCCGTGTTTACTTCCAGAACCTGCATCATACTTTTATTTTATTATTCTACATGTACTAGTCCAAAGATAGATTATACCATATTTTATTAAAGTTATTTGACTACTTCTCTAGCTAGTCTCAGACCCTAAACCCTTGGAGGTCAGAGATTACGTTTTATTTCTAACAGAATGCTTGGCCCATAGTAGATCCTAAATAAATCTTTGCCAAATTGAATTGAATTAGGCAAATTTTTCCTTCCTTGTCAGAATAAGTCCAAGGTATCACTTTTGCTGAACCTGATGAGACAAGTGTGAAGCTATGGTATTTATCAGCTTCTCTGTATTTTGTAGAAAGAGACTTGTAAGAGGACGTGAGTATCATAAGAAGACCTGGTTCAGGCTGTGTTACCCTCCCTGATCTCACATAGCTAATACATCAACCTTGTCTTTGTTCTAGTGAAGCAGTCTGTTTATGAATAACACTTCAACTGATTCCTTTTCCTGGGTAGATAACTTTATTATTAACAATAATAATGAATGTTTTCTCCTTTTATCTTTACCTAGATTTTCTTTCTTGATTCTATCTTCTGGTTTATGAATTTCATATACATATAAATATTTTGCTGACAGTAAGCCTTTTACCCCTTATTTAGTCTGTTTTTTTTTTTTTTTTTTTTTGAACAAGATACACTGGTTCATTATTGTGTTCTTGTCATGCTTCTAAGCCCACTAAATACCCCTGATGCTTTTACTAGGGAACTGGAAGTAAGAAGTCTGTTTAATAAAATGATATTGGAAATTATAAATGAGATGTGAGAATTTCTCAAATATTATCAGGGAACTAAACTTTCCATGTGACTTAATGGTATATAACTTTATAAGTTAATTATAGCGATTGCTTTAGTCATGTGGATTTTAGATATTGCCACTGAAATACTATGTAAACTCACTGTGGAGTTTATCAGCTGCTCTGTTTAGGAATATAGATTTATTTTTCTCATGAAACATGAACTCTGTATCCAGGAAATCCAGCTTTGGCTGGTACAGCTGCTTGAGGATGACATTAAAAGACCTGCTCAGCCCTTGTACAGCTTTTGTCTTCATGGTCACAAGAAGATGGCTTCTGCAGGTGTCATGTTCACGATCCAGGCAAAGGAGGGCAAAGTACCAATCAGTGCAGGTCAGCTGAATCAGTCCCGTTTTAATAACAAACTCTCCGAGAACCCCCACTCAGTGACTTCTGTTTCCATTTCATTGGCCTGAAGAGCATCACATGAACTCTCATTGCTTCCGCTGAGTCTGCAAAGCTGATTATATTTAACCAGACACTTTGTGAAACTGAATGAAGTTTGAGTCCTCTTGGTAGAGAAGAAGAGAAGAATGAATTTTGAGATGGGCATCTTAACGGTGTCTGCCAGTGACACTTTCCCATCACTGTTAGTACCAACTCATGGGGCCTAAGAGATCTGTGAAAAGAGATTTTTTGTTTTTAACTAAAAAACAAGCCCTTGCATTGAGGGCTGACTTTCAATAGAGCTTCTCTGCTACACAGGAAACCCCAAGAAAAGAGATTTTGTGACTTGAGATACTTTAGTGACAAGAAATTTGGGGGTTTTTTTGGCGGGGGGGTGTTGTTTCAGGAAAATTTGGAAAGACACAAATTTATGTATTAATGTGACTAAAGGTCAGCTGAGTATAGGACTTTATTCTAAGGTTTAATGTTTGTAATTATAACTAAAATGTTATTAAAGACTCCATACATTTTAGGTAAAGGTAAAGCACGATGCAGAGTAAACTAAGCAGAGGTGATTCTTTCTGTCCAGGAAATTGCTCCGGAGCTCGGAGTGGTGTTGAGGCACCCCAGTGGAACGTACAGAGGCAGTGGAACAGATCTGGAAAGTTTAAATAAGTGAAGCATATGCATATTTTGCAAGTAGAGAAGCAAGTGTGTTTGAAGAATGATGAAAAAATAGCCGTAGAAGGTGAAATTTAAACAAGTTAAAGTCAGAAACATTTTTTTTTTCATTTGGCTATTACCTATTGCTGGAAGATTCAAGAAAGTTCTCACTTTTCCTTCCAGCTAGAGTGAAGATAAAAGACACATTCTGTACTTTTTTTGTACTTTCTGCAGGAATCTATATTTTGAGCAGCTGCAGTAGGAAAATGGGTACTTTGTGGGGCATCTAGAAGAAGTTCCAGGGAAACCTTGCTCTGCTTCACCTCCATCCCCACTGACCCATATGAGCCCCTACTGTGTCCTAGGTGACAGGAACTTTGCCCGTGATCGGTCATTTCCCCCCCGTGGAAATCCCAGAATTGGCTGGTACTGTCTTTGTTTTACCTGTGAGGACTCAGAGAGCCAGAAAGGTTCAGTAACTTTCCCAAGGATCCAGGGGAGAATGTCAGTTGTGTCTGGTTGCCAGCTCATGTTTTTTCTACCATCCTTTGTATTTGAAATGAATGAATCATTTCTTCAGGATTTCTCAGTTTCAGGACAGGCAGGAAGGCAGGAAGGGCAGACATTCCTCATTCTGTGAAGGCTCCCTGTCTGGCGGAGGGCTGACCATTCTGCAGCAGAAGAATGGGATGTCCCCATGCTGTGTGGGACTCTGCCCAACCCAACCAGGACTCTTCTCATGAGTGTTTGTCATCACTTCTCCCAGGGCTCCAGGAGAATAAGAAGTAATCAGTGGTTTGGATCTGAGATACTGTAAATGCATCACGATTTTTCATAATCTCACCTTCTCTAATAATGCTTTCTAGTAATTAGCCAGAATGAAGTTAAAATGAGCCGAGTCCATCTTCTTCTTAAAATGTGTGATTTATGGGATGAGTGCAACTGGCTTTTATCATTCAAACAAAAGAAATAATATAATGAAGTTTTCTTTAGAGAAATACATCATAAATTTAGAAAGCAAAGAAAGTAAACCGAATAATCCTATTATTTTTATTCTCCAGAGTAGAATTGTGAATGTTTAAAGATGTGTCTACCTACTTTTTATCGGCTCCTCTGGTATGTGATTTCTTTTGATTTTATTTGTAATATTCACTTGCAGTAGACATTTTGCATATCATTAGACCTGGGAGCTCAAACTCTAATGCCTTGTCAGTCCAGGCAGGTATGTGGTGGACTAGGAGCAAGGGAGGAGTAGGAGATAGGTTGTATCTAGCAGCCCATTTACTCTCTGAAGCAAGTATTCATTTCTCTCCCGCTCTAAATCTCTCCAAGTCTCACTCTTTCCCTCTCTCCCTCTCTCCTCTCTTTCTTTTCCTTTCTCCTTCCATCCCTCCCATGCTCTGGCCTTCAGGCTCCATTTTGCCACCCCTTCATTAATTACTAGAACGTTGAAATCAATCTATGATATACAGAGATGCATATACATACAGTAAAAAAGACTCTCGGGTACTCTCTGGTTAGTGATTTCTGTCTTTGAGGACACTAGAACTTGTTGAAAGCAGTGTGCGTGGAGTATCATGTTTCTGATGAAGGACTGTTAAATGAGTTCCTCAATGCCAAGATGTATCTTGCCACCACTAAAGGATCAAGACAGCACTGACTTGCCATGTTATACCAAATACAGATTGCTTTAAAAGAAACACCTGTTCTTGGACTAATTACTAGTGAGGAATAGCTCTTAAGAACCACATCAGAAATGAATACTTAAGCAATTGATGTAGTTACGTTATTTGGCACTCCATTCAATAATTTCCAACACTGCTAGACTAGAACAGAGGTTAGCTAACATATTCCCCCCACCACCACCTTTTGCCTGCTATTCTATTCAAGGGGATATTTATTTAATAAAAAGAGAGTTCGGGAGTAATGTAGAAATAAATTGAAAAGCCTGCTTTATAGAATTTCATATGAATCAAATAATTATCAGGCTCCAGTGGAAAAACTACAAGCTTAAAAACAAAACAGCAGTAAGATTTCAAAACTGGTTTACAGTATTTCCATGTATTAGAATTTATATCCTCAGTCAATCAATCCATCAAAGAAACATGACTAAATGCCCTCGGTGTGTTAGACACTTTACTAAGCAGACACTGGGTACCATAGGGGATTCAAAGATGTTCCTTTCCTCAGGGAGTTGACAATCTGGCTAGATAAAAATTCAAGATAATAATCATTCTTCTAAGCCATTTTAAACAAAACTCAGTGGTTTAAGGTTAAAAAAAAAAAAACCTGCTTGACAGTTATGGATTTTTATGGAATAAATTGGCTTTTTTTTTCTCTAAGTGTTTAGTGAATCAGCCATCACTTATAGACTGAGCAGGGTAAGGTTTTCTTCATTTTGTGCCTCCTGAGGCCTTGTTTGTGGTTCTAAATTTGTTTAGGACTGAGTTCCAAGTCTAAGAGGGATATTGAAGTGTAGAAACAAGTCGAGGATAACAAGTAATATGAGAGAGATGGTTAAAGGGAAGATGAGAGTTTACCCAGATTGAAAAGAAGAAAAGGAGAAAAGAGTCTTTTCATAATTACTTCACATTTGAAAGAAATCATCATACCAAGGGTAGTAGGCATTAATTTTTCTGCATTACCGAGACTAAGGCAAGAATGTAAATACTCTGTCTTAGTGAGACTTACTTAGATGCTGAATCTTCCATGTCAGGGAAGGTTTTTAAGAGTTAACATGTTTTATGAAAAACATTTATAGCTACCATTCTAAGTCCTGTTTTCGGTTTGCAGGTAGCCTTACTTTGAGCAATTATTAAAGCAATGTGTGCTTATAACAATAATACAGAAAAATATGAAGGACTGAAATTCACCTCAATTCCCACCTCCCAGTGATCTTATTGACACAAGTACACATTTGTTTACCAGCAGTTATATGCACATCCCTGTGGCATCGTCATACTGGTCTAGAAACAAATGCAGTTTTATATTTTGTAGTTTCTTTGTGTATCCTGCTGTTGGAGTATAGCTTAGTTTGGGACCCTAGAAATGCATGAATGTGTTTGTAAATGACTTGTCGTTGCTCAGTTTTTGCTTCGTTTTGAAGGGAAGAGGCTGGACTCTGTGGTGCATGGGAGAGGCTCTGGGCTGCTGGACTGACTCCAGGACTCACTAACCGTGTGACCTGCGGGGAGCACAGTTCAATCGTGTAGCTTCCTTTTCCTTTTCTGTCCACTGAAAGGATCTGCCTCATTCTCTAGCTCTAAAAGCCTATTATTCCAAGGCTTTATTTTTTAGCAGAAGTATGTACCTTTGCAGCAGCTTATGTTTACCAAAAAATTAACTTTATTTTATTATATGTCTAACTGTGATAATGAGTTAATTTTTGCCTTAGTAGGAAAAATGAAAAGAAACAAGATTATTTTAAAATTTGGAAATTTATCTCATTAATTGAGGTTAAAATATTCTGATACTTAGGGAAAAAGTGCAGTTTGTTGTTAGAATATTATACAGTGTGCGTATTCATCACATACAAGTCTAGTTTTCATTCTATTATATTCTGCATGCCCCATGACATGCAAGCTTATCTGTGTGGAGTCCTTTTCTTTGTGCTCAATTGTATATGTAAGGTTTCTAATGAAGAAAACTAAAATAAGGAATATTTAGAAATATAATTATACAGAGGTCACAACTGTGAAAATTGCTTCTCTCACAATCACTATAACTTGGCTTTATTGCCTAAATTTTATAGTAATAAAATTATCTTTATACTCCTAGAGTAACTAATCTTGATTCTTACTAAGAATTTGTAATATATTTATCTCAGTTGAAAATAGCTCTCTTCTTTTATTATTGTCACTTTTGCAACAGTGTTTTCTAGTACATTTGAAGGAAGCCATGAGCTGAATTATTTCAGATACTGTGAAATGGAAAAAAAAAAAAACTTTTATTTCATCAGTAAAAATGTTTCCTACTGTTTATTTATCATAATGGCTGTTATTCATTCAAATCAGTGACCATGAGTTATGGGAAGGAATATAGACCTGAGGTCAGAATACCTGGATCATGACAGTGTTACAGGTTGTAACGACTTGGACGAATCACATGACTCTTCTGACTCTGTTTCTCTTATGAGAGTTGCTAAATAATGTGCATGAAAAGGTAATAGAAATGTAAATTACAATCTACTTAGTATTTTTCCTGCTAACAGAATGAAAGCACTTGTAAAAGTTAAATTCTGAATGAAATACTAAACTAAGAATTCAGCCAGTG
Source organism: Camelus dromedarius (assembly GCF_036321535.1). NCBI lineage: Eukaryota > Metazoa > Chordata > Mammalia > Artiodactyla > Camelidae > Camelus > Camelus dromedarius. The sequence goes on along the minus strand of NC_087442.1, from coordinate 31,395,469 downwards.
TTTACCTCTTCAGAGGTCAGCAGGCTGTAAATACACCGATAGGCTTCCTGGATTGCTCCCATTCATTACCGTGCATGCTCGCATTCACTTTTCAGGAAGTAAATAACTCCTTTAGAAAGCCCTAACATCATTTCCATTCATAATAGAAGATTAAAGAGAGACAGTTTTGTTGACAGATTACATGGGTGTCTTATATTCCACCAGTTAGAATCTAGCTGAATGGTTTAAATACATGAAGTAGATGAATATGTAACAGTAATAAACTGACTTTCTTTCTCATGTCATTGAGCATGTACATAACCTGCAAACACAAGCTGGATCCTTTAAATGATGAGAGTAAATTCCTGCTTGTTAACTTCTGATATATCGTGGTTAAAACATGAACGGAAGCTAGTTTTGAAGAGGTGTTCCAAAAGAAGCCACAGTTAACTGAGCTGCAAACACACCTCCAAATGATTGGCAGATTTTACCTGATTCTCCATTAATGCATGTGCTCTTGATTTTCTGATTATACTTTACAGAGGTTTCTAGTTGTATTTTTACTGTTCTTTTTCATTTTTTTCATACAAATACATATTATTTAAGAAAAATAACTCCAGAGATAAAAATCAGTACCATCATATCAGTAACAGAGGAGGCCAAAAAATGTAAGGGATAACATTATTTGATATTTTGCTTATTCCACGAATTAATAATAACCAAATAATTATTATGGCTTCTACAAACTTTTACCAGTTTTTCTTTAAAGTCAAGAAACATTTAAAAAATAAAATATCTTCAAAAATAAGATGCATGCATTATTGTTTGGAACATACACATACCCACTGAGATTAGTGTGATGTGATTTGTCCTGCAGCTGCTTCAAATTAAGAACAGGTGTGGGAGACAGATTATGCAAATACTCATATTAATGTAATTGTCAAATTGGTGTGTTTACCATTGTGCTTTTGAAGAGTAGACTGTACTCCTATTTTAAATGTAAATTAGCTTCATTCTTGAGAGCAGCCATTGGGTAATGGAAACTTGGTTCTGGCTTAGAAATGAATAATATCCAATAGACAATAGCACAGTTCTGAAATTTGACATTTTCTTTCCCAGCAAAATCTTTCATACATTAAAAAAAAAATGACAATTCTATAGTATTTCCAGTACATATATAGATAGTCATGGCGGTTTTGTGCAAGTTGGAGTTGATTCTGGCACTAGGCTACTGTTTTCTTTTTTATTGTGGAGTGTCATGATTACTATAATAGCTTTTGATTGCCTTCCATCTTTTCTAACTCAGAACTCATCTCAGCTCTCCATCTTTATGGGTCTGAACTCTCAAGAAATATATTTGTTGGCGAAATTACATTATATTCGTTTTAATAATAATCTTACCTCATAGAAATATAGTTACTACCTTCAGTTGTATTTTAATATTAAAAATGTTTAAACACTAATTTTGGTATTTCAAACCCCGTGTTGTGAATACAGGGCAGCCTTTGACTATGAGTTTATTCATGTATCTGTGAGGAGTTTGTCTTTGCCCAGTGTCATGATCTAGACACACCTCCGCCCACAAAAGGGCTTTGTCTTAGTCCCTAGCTGGTCTCCTACGCCTCTTAGTGGCAAGTGTGGTTGGCCGTTATGTCTAAATGTAATGTGGATAAGAAGGAAGGCTGAGGAAGCAACCAGAGATATTAGAGAAGTCGCATTTCTCCAGTTCTTATTCTTTTCCCATGCCTCTTTTTCACTCACAAAAGAAAGATCCTAAAGCAGGTATGGCTTTATTTCACTTGGCTAGCAGATATTCAGGGCTTACTTTGTACACCTGAAAATGTATTTTTGCTTTCTCATTTCACAGAATAAGCAACTGAGTCTTAAGAAGGTTAAATTACCTTATCTAAGGTCATGTAGCTGGTAGTTGAAGCTGGGATATGAATTCATGTCCGTCTGATCCCAATTCCTGTGCCTCTTACCCTGCCATTAATCTCTGATAGCACACAGCCTCTTAAATGACTGCTTAAAACATCTCCATTGTTTTCATTTTTCGAAAACACCATCAGAATAATGGGGGATTATGAGGTATTAAATGTGAAAACTGGCTTTTCTTGAAAGTCTTCGTTGTATAAAATCCAGGTCAATTTGTGGTCAGGATAAAGCAATGGTTCTCAAGGGAAGGGTTGGAGGACTCTGCCATGAAGGGGGTCTCCATCACTGCTGCCACTTGGAGATTCTGCTGGAGTGATTCTGACTTCCTTTATTACTTTCTCTCCTATACCTCATCATCCCCACCTGTTGGGAGGCAGTGTTGAGAAGGCAGTGGGGCTTGGGAATGAAGTCAGATGTTTACCCAAGAATGTGTGGAATAATCTTTTGATATGAAAAAAAAAAAAAAAAAAGTGAGCGGCCATCCTGGACCTCTACTGGAGGTTTTCTTAGCATCATGAGGTTTTAATTTCAAGTGGCAAGAGATTTTCTATTGGAAAGAGTGCTGTTTTTTAATCAGTCCTCTTCTGTCAGGTTTCTCCTCTACCTCACATCACAGTCAAGAGGGGGAAAGGCTTGATGGGGAGCAAATCAGAACCAGAGATGCCAACACAATAAGCTGCTGTGTGTGCAGCTCCCAGCGTCTATTCCTCACTAAGGAGTCTATCATTTATCATTATTGGCAAGAAGAGGAGCTGCCACTGAGACCGACAGTGGATAAAAAGTAGCTGATCCCGGGGCTGCTGCTGCTTCCCCTGCAGAGATCAGAAAAGGAACTGCTGCATCCCTCAGTCCCCTCATAAATTCCTAAGGGTGACCATGATCTGAACTGTCCCCCCCTAAGGAGTGAAGCATGCAGTAAAACCATGCTGGTACTCTCTGAATATTGCCAAATAAGAGTGTGATACAGTGTTTTGTTTTGATACATAATAGATATAGCAGTGGCTCTTCATGCTTCATTCATTGAGTCAGGTCCTAGTCCAAAAATGCATTCTCACGGGAAAGATCACTGAAAGGCAGCGTAAGCTGTTGTCTAGTCCACAGACTCCCAGGGTACCTAGGGTTAGTGCCTCTGTGCAGGCACAGTACCCTGTACAAGCAAAGAAATGAGTACTTCCTTTTGGTCCCACTACTCACTGCTTTTGGTAGTTCTGATAAAGTTGGTGACAGATGCATTTCAGAAGTACTTTGAATGGGAGTTTCTTAGTTCTGCCTTGATGCTTAAAATTATATTTCTACAAGACCATCAACTAAAGTGAGATTTCTACTAGCAAAAAAATTGAATAACTTTATAGATATTTTGTACTGCTTTTTGAAGGAAAAAACCCTAAAACAAATAGAAAGCCATACAGTACATCTCATCTATTACTATGGTTTTTCCACATATTATTATTTTAACTTGTTTTGTAGTCATTTTATTTTTTCAGCAGTTGAAATTAATACATAAAATATAATTTTTACATTGAGCAAGAAAAACTCTTGCTCTTAAAACATGCTAAATTCCTACCCTAAATCCTTGGGCTCTAACCCTATGTCCATACCTTCTTGGAGAATACATCAAGGTTTAAAAAATAAAAAAAAAAAAAGGTTTATTCTGTGCTTGGTGTCTGATTTGAAATATTCAGAATATAGACTTACTCAGAGATTGGAAGCTGGTTTTAATACATTGTGCCAGCCATCCTGAAAGCCATTTCAATAGACTCTGTACCCTGGCATTTGTTTTAGAAATAATTGCATGCAAATGTAGTTTAACATCTGTACTATGTCTCTTAATCCTAACCAGGCATTTTCCATTAGATGTAGTCTGAAAATCACATTAAGAAAAATATATCATCTGTGAAATTATATTCTGAATGCCCCAAATAGAAAAGAAAGGGGCAGTATCCAGTTAAATCTAATGCAAAGCATTCCTTTTTTTTCCCCCTGAATCCCAAATTTTTAAATGTTCATTTCATTTCTCTTAGTGTTGCATTATAAAATTGAACTGAGATCTTCTATTCCAAATCTTTCAATTTAGTTTACCACAGAACTTTCTTGAAGAGAAAAATATACTGCTATGTAAAATTATTTCCCTTATTTTTGCTTGGTAGTATAAAATATAAGTTTATTTTTTTGTATCTTTAAATAGGTTAAATTTTAGTACACTGTATTCTTGCAAGCAGAATTTTCCAAGTGGAATTTTGATACTGAACTGACTTTAAATATACTATAATTTACTAATGTATTTAAGGAATTAGGGGAAAATATGAAGGAATACAATATATGCAAAGTCTTTGGAAAGCAGCTGACTAGAAGGAGAAGAGAGAGTTTGTGGAAAAAAACTTATTTCTTGCTATCCTTAGGATTTAATAGAATATCATGTGTCCTTCTGCATTGGTCACAGTTACCACTTTAGGACTGGAGTAATATGACTGTAAATACTCAGAAATGTTTTTTATGAATTTGACCCTTCATTTAATCTTCCAAGAGAAAGGAAGGTGTTGTACACAGGTAATGATGAGAAATTTGAAGCACATAAAGGCCACTTTGCTTGATGTGAGGCACTTTAAGATCTGGCTGCTGCTTCTCCCTCTGTCTCCATCCCTGCCACCCTCCCTCCCTTGCAATCTTCTTTGATGGTGCTGGTCTGTCAGTATTTCTCTGAATGCAGCTGGAAGCCCTAAACCTTCAAGCCTTTATAAAGGTTGCTTCTTTGGTCTTGAATGCTCCCTGCCTCACCCACCTCACTCCCATTTATATACTAATGTCTCTTTATTATCACCTGGTCTAAAATCCTCTTCTAACCACTGTCTGCTAGCTAAGTATCCCTCCGCTCGTTTCCCATAGCCCCCGTGTGCGCATGTGTCATAGCACTGTGTTACCCATCACTGGTCGTTTGTCTTCCCAATTTGTCTATAAACTCTTTGGGTTAGGGACTCCTACTTAACCTTGTATCCCAATTCTTTACTGAGTAGCTAGTTGCCTGTAGTCTCCTACAGAAGTGAGGCCCCCTCCCCGAATTTAATTTAGATGTTGAAGCTGGTGACACTGCACACACCAAGAGAATTTGAGCCTCTCCCGTGACTCCTGGGGAGATGTGATTGGGCTCAAGCAGGTCCATGCTGGTTTGGGAAAGTAGAGGGAGCAGGCTGGGTCTTTATAATGACTTCGTGGAAACGATCCCTTGAGCAGATGTTTTAAATTTCCCTCCAGTGGCAAAGAGGGAGGTGCATGCACAAGCTTTCTGTCCAGATGTGGGGCCGCAGGGGAAAGGGAGGCGGAGACTTAAAAAGACGTCAGCAATCAAAATGAAAGATCGAGTCAGACTCTTTATTGTAAGGGACATTAAATAGATAGTCATTAAATCTTTGGTGAATAAAATACTGAATGAACTACAGTTAGTCAGTAGCCTCCACTTCATCAACAGGGGTATTCAAATACCTCCGTGTCCTGTGCACCATCCACTGCTCAGTGCTTTCTCATTCCATAGAGAAACTTGGTTTAGTCTGGCGTGTTTCTTATCTTATATTACTGCACCTAACCGCATCAAGACAACAAGAGACATCTGTATTTTCTTTTGACTGCAATATGAGAAAAAAAAGAACAGAAAACTAAGGACTGTTATTCTTATGTGAGCATAAGCTACTTCTGCCTAGCCCCAGTATACCCAGGGGAGAAATCCTATGCAGAGAATCTGTCTGCTTTATCTATTAAATAATAATTATTATATAACTTAAAATTTTGTCTTCCATTCTCCAGAGAAATCCAGCTCCCTGTGTTTGTTTTTTCCAGAAGAGCTGAAAATATTCTCTTGAACAAAGCACACCAGCATAGAACAAGTAAGCAAAAAAGGATATTCGACCGGTACTCTGCAAGAGACCTTATCTCCTGCCAGAGTGTCTGTTGACTGCTGTCTTCGTTCCCTCTTAAAATGTAATAACTACATCACTTGTAGGAGCACTATGGGCGTCTTTTGTTCCTCAGTGATCTTTAGGCACATGAAAGATACTTGATTAACATCCCCGGAGATTCAGGTTGTCGCCGTAGTCAGTGAACAGGTGTAGGTATTGTCCTTCTCACAGACAGCAGCCAGCCAGGTCATCTGCCCCGTCCTTGAGCTCAGCCTCACCTCCGCAGACAGCCGGGCTCTGTGGATGAGAGGTGTCCATCCGTATCTTTTCTGTTCTTAGCTTCATCTGCTGACGTTTCTAACAGGAGTGCCAGTTAGTACCGTTGTGAAGGCACCTCCCTGAGGTGAATGAGAAGGGGATTGATGAAACACAGGGAGAAAAGTCTGGACTTAGACACTGTGATATTCTGTAATCTTTGTTAATTCTTCAGTCCTTTTAAGCTGTGGAATGGGGATCAAATCTCTCTTTAGGAATGTCAGTGTATTTAATTGATTAATATTAAGTACTTTAAAAATCTCAAGTCCTCCAAATATCTGTGGTATCTGGATTGAGGCAGTAGCCATCACTAAACTTTCTTTGATAATGTTAACCTACCCTTTTTTACACAAAAGAAAAAAATAATTTAGAATCTGTTGAACAAGGGAAAAAAATAAGTGAGCATATAATCTTAAATTATGCTAAAATAAAAATGTGAATGCCCACCCATAGTCAGTACATTAATAAACTGTGCCTGTGTTGATGTTTTTTAATTTACCCTAATGTTTTATTTTGCCATTTTTACATATTAAACTGTGCTTTGGAGAATATCAAGTGTGATTATACAAGCTGGCATTTGAGAGAGAGGAAGAGATGTCTTTATGAAGCTGACATTATGACAGCAACTTGTGATTACTTCACCTAATTTGGCAAACAATAAAATATGAGGTGGCCAGGGTCATGACTTTCAGCCTTGTCTTTTGTCTTTTCCCTGAAAATGGATTGTAACCTAAAATTTGCTCAAACTTAATTCAAAAGCTATCAAAGTTTAATCCTAATGTTGGCAGTGAGATCTTTGATTGAAATATTTTAAAATATTCTTGTTAGTTTATATCTCTGGTTTCAAGTCACAGGAATACACATAAAACTTAAAAACATTTGGATCTATTCAAAGATACAGAGTTGCTTGCTAATACAAGGAAAAACTAAACAAAAATCTGGTCACAGAAAGGACAAGAAACAAAGCAAGCTCGTTGGACAGGCTCTGTGGGTCCCAACAGTATGTGGGATGGATTCCTGTTAATTAGCTTCAAGAATCACCTACCAGGAGAGGAAATCTGATTGGCTCTTGGCGTCACCCGCCTATCCTGGAGCCAGTCCTACCAGTTTGCATATGATGATGGGATCTGGGGTGAAGAATGGGAATGGTCCCCTGAAGAAAACATTGGTGGCGTTAGCAAAAAGAGGAATAGACGCCAGGAAGGCAGAATCAACAGATTTCCTCTGTAGTCGCTCAGCTGGTTTGCTGCATGATTGTAGCTTGGTCTCGACAGTAATTTTTCTCTTAAAGATTTCTACTCTTTCAGCACTCAGGAAACACAAGATAATAGAGAACTATAGGGAAAGAGCACCTAGTAACACATTTGTACATGAAGGTTCACTAATGTACAGTTATACCTCAACCTGTGCAATAAGTATGTTCCCAAAGATTATATAAAAATCAAATTTATTTTAAATGAGTTTCCTTTCTAAACTTTCCGAGTTCTAAATATAATCTTAGCTACATTCTTATTTTGAATAATTCTTTTATTAAGGAAATTGTAACCCCTAACTTAATTTCATAAATTTGGAATTTCACATTGAGTTTGTTACCAGTAAGTGGTATAATGTGGCATGCTTACCAAAGAAAATATACAAAATGTAAATTTTTATATTGATCCATGACAAAAAGCACACAGTTATAAACTTTTAATAATTAGTATCTTCAACAATATTCTCTGTGTCCTTGGACCAATTTTTTAAAATCAGTTTGAGTTAGTAGGCCTAAGGAATCCCCATTCTGATCTTAATGCTCTTCTTGCTCGTCATTCCCTCCGCTTCACCGTCACCTGCACCACCCACACATCTTCCTGATCCAACTGTATCCCATGATTAACAATAACATTAAAGACACTCTCACTGTTTGGCATCATTCTCTCTGACCTTGCTGTCCATTCTCTAGACTATGACTTTACTTACTCCTGCTCCCAAGCAAGCTACTGAAAACTCCTGTAGGAAGTCACACTGTCCGGCAGGATTGAGTCTGCAGCTTCAGCTTACGCTTCATCACTGTTAGGGATTGTTTCTAAACTTCTCACTCCCTCTCTTCCTGCACCACTTTCCTGCCTTCACAGTCTCCCTAAAGCTTCTGCGTCTCACACTGAGTGACTTCCCAGTGACTTTGTCTCCTACTTCGGAGAGAAAATTCAGAGCCCACCAGACAAGAACGCCCTCTGCCTCTCTCATCTCCACTTCTGACACAAACTCATGTTGTCACCTCTGACTCTGTCCCTTTGTACCACAGTGAGAGCTCTCCAACTTCTCTTTCTATACGTGATCCCTACCCATGTCTTATCTTCACAGCTGCTTTCCTGTCTCTTCAGTCTCCCATTTTTCTGAGTCCTCCTGTCTTTAAAAACAAAACAAAATCTTATATTAACCTTTTTTTATATATCAGGCAGTGTTCCTAGCTCTCACCTTTTCCTTCATTAAACTTTTGGAAAAATAGTTTACTCTTCAACTTGCCTTCCTTTTTAAACATGTTATAGCTTAGTGTCTGTCCCCACTACCTTTCTGAAATTATTCTTTAAAATATCACCGACAATCTCAGAGTTGTGTTCAAGTCGAAGTCTCGTCCTACTAGAGAACATTTGAAGCCCTTGACAACACTCTTCTGTCTTTTGATGTCTTTCCTCATCTCTATCCGTTACTTTTTTTCATTTATTGTATCAGTGGTGCTAAACTCTGGCTGCACAGTATCATTTTCTGAGGTGCTTATTTTTTTTTAATGCTTGCACGCCACCCTAGCCTAATTAAATCAGAAGCTCAGGGCAATGGAGCCCAGCATCTGTATTTACTCAAAGCTCCTTAGGTGATGCTCACACATGGCCCAGGCTGAGAACCACCCCTTTAGGTGATCTCAATGACAGGACGTACCCTCTCCCTGTGGGGTCGCCGCCACATAAGGTGGGGATCTTAGATCTCTGTATGTCTTGCCTCGTCTTGAACTTAAGGACTCTACTTGAATGTTTGCTAGAAACAACTACCTGGATGTCCTGCTGTCACCTCTCACATAGTATTTCCTAATGAAGCAAAGTCTCTTTTATTCCTTAACATTCTTTTTTTTCTCTCATCCTCTTACCTTGCTTGTGATATCACAGTCTACTCCCTGTGTCCCTTATCCTTCACTCTCGCTCTGTCACTCAGGAAGTCTTCAGACTCTTGCAAGTTAGCCTCTCCTCAAATAGAGTATCTTCTTCTCACTGTCACTGCTGCTGATTCAGTCTGTACCATAGTTAACTCTCCGGTGAACCTTTGGGCATCTTAGGTTACCAGCTACCACTTTTTCCCAGTTCCAGTTTAAATCCGCACCCAGGAGCAAGGGTATAGCTTAGTGGTAGAGTACATGCTTAGCATGCACGAGACCTTGGGTTCAATCCTCAGTACCTCCATTAAAAAAATAATAATAATATTAAAATAAATAAATAAACTTAATTACCTCCTCCTCCCTCCCTGCCCGAACAAAAAGAAATAAACCCACACTCTCATGCTTTTCTCTTGTCTCCTTAAAAGAAAATCTGCTCCTCCTCATTACCTCAGGACATAACAGAAATTGCCCTTGTCTGATGTGCAGGACTTCTCTTAGTCCCACCTTTCCTGTCTTATTTTTTCATCCCTTCTCCCTTTTCATACCACACTCCTCCCATACCCACATGATCTCGTTTCTCCAGCACAATTCTAAATCTTTTGGATTCTCCCTTTTCTTCCTTCCTGCTTCTTTATTTTTCAAGTAATAAATTCCTACTCATTCTTAATACACTCTTCCAATACAGTGGAACTGTACCTTTTCCCTCTTCAACAATATATTTCTTTAATGTTGGCTCTCAACCTAGGATCTATGGATAGAATTCAGGAAGTCTGTGCACAGGAATGGAGGAAAAAGAGTATTCTCATTTTCACTTCTAATTAAAATTTAATATCTTCTATTAAGAATGTAGTGTAACAAACCATAGTAGTAGTGTCACTATCTGCTACATTGTCATCCCTAAAAATGACAGATATTTTCATATCATATTAAAGTTGGCAAAAATATCTAGAAGTACTATTTTTGCTTATTACTACTTAAAAGTTATAGTGGTTATTAAACCTGACACTATATCTTATTATTTAATGCATTAATAAAGAAGCACATTTATTAATATTTCACTAATGTGGTTTTTAAATATTTTGAAGACTGAATTGTGGTATAACTGATTTCCTTTCTAACTTCTTATATTCTATTTTCTCCAATTAGATTTTTTTCTGACTGGGTTCTTCTCGACTTTAACGGAGTTCCAGAGGGGTTCAAGACACAAATGGCACTTATTTAGTTGCCTCCTAGTTTACAAGGCCATTTTTTTCCCCTCTCCTCTGGAACCGGGGACAAGTTTCATTCATTTTTATATCTACATGGCTAATTTGGTTTATAGCACATAGTAGGTACTGAAAGTGTTTAGTGACTAAATAATAGAATAAAAGAATGAAAAATTACCTGTCATACAAATACCCTGAGCACAGAAGACAACATTTCTCAAAGTGCAATCATAGAAGCTCTAAATCACAATCACCAAGATGGTAGTTAAAATGCACATTCCTGGGCCCGATCCTAAATCTTTTGAATCTGAATCCCTAGAAATGTAGCCTTGAATTTTCAGTTGTAACAGCTTATCCAGACAATCGTGCTGAAGACTGGGGACCCATTACAGTAGCTATGTGATGCACAGCAGCTCTAGAAAATAAATAAAAGCATGACTTCTGTAAGTAATTTCAGCTCCTTGGGCTTTATTTTCCTTCTCTGCAGAGTAATTCTTGAATGACTGCACCGTATTCTCCTCCGAATCGCATGGGTTTGGTGGTCAGTGCCACTGAAGGAAGTCAGGCAGGGCTTACTGCTTGTTAAGGGCGAAGAGTGGAAGTCTTCGGGCATGTGCTCAGATTGCTTTGGTCCTCTAGGGTACACGGTCCCTGCTTCTCAATGACTCCAAACAATAATGTGCCACCTACTCTGATCCACTGGTCTTATGAAATCCTCACAGTGTTTTCCAGCCAGTGGTTCTTTTTTCTTCCCCTCCTCTGTCAGGGCTAGGCAGCTCTTAATCTGTTTTTCGGAGGTGGGCTAGAGATAGATGAAGTAGTTTGAATTTGCAAGGCCAACACATACCATCCTGGTACAACCCCAGCCACACTGTCCCTGAGACAGTTTCCATCAGATATGATGAATGGCCTAAAAACAGCCAACCAAACCAACAAACAAAACAGTTGGAGTGGAAGAAAGGCCAGTCAACCATTTAATTTTATTCTTATTTCATACTAGGTCAAGAGTCTCCATACTTCTTGACTGGCTGGACACTTTTTTAAAATGTTTGCACCTTTAAAATGTAGATCACTACTGTATTAACGTATTATTTTACCCTGCATTTTATAAGCCACTAAAGTTTTAAACATGTTAAAGAAAAATTTGAGCCTGTTTTCAGCCAGCCTCAAGAAAAACTGTAATTTAAAACATTTTCATTTGTTAGGAAAGCTCAATATGTAATACTTTCCTATTTTTCTGTGAAAAATACACCTTCATCAACTTTGCAAAAAATGATCTTCTTTCTCAGAAGTCACTTCACCTTGTCAACTGAATGCAAACACCCTCATATTAACTTCCTGCATTGCCACATCAGATTTCTAAAGAGAAAAAATATTTTTTATTCATGTGGAAGAGGCTTTGATTTGTATCATGAAGTCTAATACTAGACTGAAAGCTATTTGAATGCAGAGAGAATGTCTTGGGAATTTTTGCATCCTTTCTAGTGTATAGTAGTGTTTTATACATAGTAGAACTTCAGTAATTTTTTTTGAAAAAAAATTGTTCTGAAGCAATGATGATAGCTAATAAATATTAAGTAATAAACAAATATTAAGTGCATAGCTAATAAACATTAAGTATGTGGGTACCAGTGCTATTCTAAGTGTTTTACAAATCAACATATTTAACAACCCTATGACGTTGTTACTTATCACCCCCTTTCTAGAGAGAGAGGCCGGGAGAGCTAAGTAGCTTGCTTGCTCAAGGTCACACTACTAGTAAATGTTGAGTAAGAATCTGAACCCCGGCAGACTGTCTCCAAAGCTAGTATTCTTATTTCCAACATGGAATGATTTGCTCTTTATTGTTTTAACAGAAAATCACAATGATCCATATTTAACGGAAGAATAGATTCCTTCTGAAGTCCATGTTGAAAGCCCAAACCAGTACATTGTCCTGGCCTTTTCACCGCTGAAAAGTTCTTTGGTGCTTATTTGAAACAGATGCGAACACTTAAAACATCCATTCACATTGTGTTTTCCTGGGATTTGCTGGAATATGTCAGGTTGCCTCCAGGAGACCCATTTCTAAATGACTGTCTGATTCCATTCGCCTTGCTACCCCTTCACAGACCTGCATCTTCGTAGATCTGTTGGAGCAGGGTTGGTCGGAGGTTGATTAGCATCTCTTGCCAACATTCTGTCTCCTTCTGTTGTAGAAAGCTCGAGGACAGCCAGGAGAAGAAGCTGGGTGGGTTTTTCAAAGAAGTTTCTTCAACCATGCCTTGTGGCAAGACATGCTGACGGGCTAATGGCAGTGCAAAGCTTGTTCTCACATACTTTTAACTCCTGGAGTTTATTCGTTGGGAGTTACTTAAAAGCTTTTGCCTTTCAAATGGTTAGCTTTTTTCCATGGTATTGTTCTTCAGTAAACATAAGATTAAGTTGACTTTCTCTTTTCACAACTTTTGCTTTTTTTTTTTTTTTAACTCTTTATTGCTTGCTCAAATCTTTTGATTGTTTAAACTGTAGATATAATTTTGCCTGCAAAGTGACAGGGCAGAAATGTCACTATGAGCCCTTAATGTGGGGCAGTCCTCTCTCTCTTGTCCCTGAGGATAGATTAATGATGGTATCATTTTAATGCACTGTATTTTTATCTATGGTAACAGGAATAATTTGGCATTGCCAGCCAATGAGTGCTTTGGTTAAACAAAGTTTCTGATTAACAAAAGCACAATGCCATGGATTCAGAAGGTCCTTCCGAATCTTATTTTATGTCAAAGTTACCTCAATGGTTATCAGTTAAAATCGTATTTGGAAAATGTTTGAGAAACAATTGAAGGAGATGTGTTTGGATTATACTTAGATTTACTGCAATTATGTTTTTGAGAGTGGAGAACTTCTCTCTCACAGTGAAGCTTCAAGCTACTTCCATCCCCAAGCTCTAATCTATAGAAGAAATGTAGTGAAAATCTCCTTCTTATAATGAAATCCTCCGGATAATTTTGGCACCTGTATCCTTTAAATGGTACCTACCCCAGCATCTGTTGTCTATTTTTATCACTGTGCTTGGACATGGTCTGGGAATGTCCTGGTCATGTATTCCTCAAATGCTGAGACTGTATCCTCCCTTCAGACCCTGTGACTGGGATGGCAGATCTTTAGACCCGACATGTTTTGTCTGTGCTGGAGACACAAATTACAATATTTTATTTAATTTGGATGCTCTTGAAAGGGCTTAAGGGGATGTTGCTTATTTATGGAGTTTCATTTTCAGTTCTAAATATAAATAGTATCGTGGCACCTTTGGGGTTCTTGTGATGCTCACCAGTTGGGGGTTTTATGTAGATGAGTGTCGATCTGAGGATTTTTTTGTTAGTCTGGTTCATCGCTATGGTATGGAGTAGCATTTCATATTTTTTTTAGGATGCTTATGACCTTGTTAAATAGCAGTCCAAAAATCGTGCTGCTTGTTTTGATTTTAACCAAAGTTACAGCTGCCTAGCTGTAAAGCAGTCAGTTTCTCTTATTATGACTAGTTCTTCAACTTGTACTGTTTTAAATTGCCTGCAATTAGCATATTTCAACCTTATTTTTAGGTTTAAATTGCAGTGTGAGAGTGTACTCTCCTCTTAGCTAATTAGTGCTATCAAGGAACAGTAGGTTACCTCATTAGTACCATATGCATTTAATTAAAGAAGAGAAAATTGGAGTTAACCTCATAGTTAATATTTTCACAGAGTGCTACAATGCCAACACCTTCAATTGGAGTCACACCCCTGTGTATCTAATTATGCACTGGTGCCAAATAAGGTTAGCAAGGGTACTACAAGGCTGTTGACAAAATAATTTAGATGAAAACGTGTTTGTTGGATCCTGACAGTAAAATATAACTTGAACATTTTTTCCTAGTCTTCATCTGCCAGCATCAGGTGACATACTTCTTCATAGGAAACCGAAGGGAAAGAGTATTTTGGAAGCCATTTTTTTCTGTTTGAATTAATGTTGCTCTTATCTTGAAGAAAATGGCATATAGTCATGTAAAGCATATACAATCCGTTCCTTAAACAGAGCGCCTGAACTTCAGAGATGTATTTGAAAAGAATTATTTATAAGGTGTAATATTTACATGCATCAAACCACTACAAATACTCCCTGACACCCCACCACATCCCTCCTTGCTTTTCTTCTTTTCTGATATACTTATAATTTCCCTTGTGTATCTTATGAATGGGGATCATCCTTTCATATCATACATGAAGTCTTAGGATGCGTTGTCACATGGTCTATTCAAATGCAGTGTAATCCTTTTGCCCTTCAGACAAAATCTTTTGAAATGTCTAATGCTACTTAGGTAAAAAATGACATTCCATGTCATTTATCAATAAATAATCACTTTGCTTTTACAGATAAAAATGCAAACTGTTCATTTGAGTGTATAGAGTAGTTTTCAATACAAACGACACAATTCAACAGGTTTTAACAGAGGTTATGGAGTTTGGCTCTGTAATCTTAAATATATATTTAATGGCAGTGTTTGTGTTACAGTAAAGCAGAGCCAAAGCAATTTGTTTAAAGAGATTCTTGTGATTGTTCTCACGTTTCATGACTAGACAGGATTTATGTTCATTTGTATTGGTTATAATTGACTACAAGTCAACAGTTGGCTTTTCAAAAAGAAAGTTTTAAGGACAAATATCACCTCATGCTCTAAAATCACAGTACCATTTAAATCTATAGGAGTATTTATTAACATTGGCCATAATTTTAGCTTAGAAATGGGAATTGAGGTTCCTAAGTCAAGATCATGGTAGATAACCAATAATTTTTGGTTAGTAGTT
Source organism: Camelus dromedarius (assembly GCF_036321535.1). Classification (NCBI taxonomy): domain Eukaryota; kingdom Metazoa; phylum Chordata; class Mammalia; order Artiodactyla; family Camelidae; genus Camelus; species Camelus dromedarius. The sequence goes on along the minus strand of NC_087442.1, from coordinate 31,380,198 downwards.
AATTCATATGTCAAATATTCAAATTAACATCTGCCAAATTATTCTTATTTTTAAAATTTATATTATTACAAGCTGTGAGACAGAGATGAAATAGTTTTGTCTATGTTGACCTACCAAGATAATAATCAAAAAAATATTTTTGTAATGATAATGTACATTATGAGCTAAGCCTTAAGATTGGAGGGAAAAAAGCCAACTCCTGCTTCTCTTTGTTTAATCTAGGAATTGCTTCCAGAAACAAAATTATGTGTCTGTGGCCACTCTTCTGGTGATGGGCATCCTCACAACACATTTGCAGTAAGTCACACTGGGCGATTAGAAATTCAGCGACTAAGCACAAGGCCATAGACCCAATCCCACTAAACAGACTGCCTGTGGTTTTCTCTTAGCCAGTGCCTTCCACTGATGCAGATAATCAAGAGATGACTGATGCTAAGGCAGAGGTGTAATTCGTTGGTTTCTGTTCCTTCTTATATTCTCACTTCAATTGTTTCATCAGATACACAGTTTGTAGTTTCTCCAAGTTGATGGCATTAAAGTTTACCTTAAAGATAAATATATAAGAACATATGACTTTACCATTGTCCTTTTCTTGAACCACTGCACTTTTCTCGATCAAATTAATTTGATGAGCTGGTGTTGCTATGTGTAAAATAAATAGACAAAGATTATGGATAGATATGATACATATTTTAGGGAAAAGTCTCTGTGTCATGTGCTGCAGGTCATCACATAAATGTGCCAAGGCCTTTTTTTTTTTTTTTTTTAACATGTTCTGTCACTGGAGTGCCATTTGTCTCTTCAGACTATGATATTCAATGAAAATTGCTTTCGTGACCCAATTCACATACCAGTTAGCCTTGGAAATGAATAGCAGTCCTGAAGTGGCTATTCAAGAATTTTTAAGTAGAACAACTTTGTGTTTCTGTTTAGCATGGATACTACCTGTATTACTAAGGAATCTCTAAATATGTAAGTCATAGATTTTCATATACAGAATTTTTGCTTGTTTCCTTAAGAATCAAAGTACTTTTTTAGTTTCCATGGACTTGAGTATTCCTAAATTGACTCACCCCAAATTTATTTTTTTTACTACCCTATACATAATATTTTGTAATTTTTGATAGATAGGGCACAACATAATTAAGACTCTTTTAAGCAAATAATCAGTGTCTTCCTGAACGAAGAAGAAATATCTAGTTTCATACCTAGTTTAAAAAAGAAAGATTTTTCTCAATATGAATAGTGTCAAATTAACATGGAATGCTATTCTTTACGGAAAATATATAAACATTAAAGGTTTTTTAAATAGTAGATGCCAAACAAAAATAGAAGTTTAAAAAAGCAATAATGTACTATTTTGTGGAAATAGTGGATGCAGAAGACTGGTAATAAATTTTGTACATAAAATTAGGTTTCATAATGATCTGAAATTACGTAGTTTCAGGTTTCATTCATTTTAATTCTAAAGTGTTTGCCCTTCCTGAGCTTTCTTTACAATAATAGCATTTGAAAAAATAGAAAAAATTAAAAAGTAGTGGTAAGTTTTGCTTATATGTGAAAGACTAAAATAATCTTAATGTCTAAGTTTTCTTTGTATGTTTTGAATGAAGATAAATTTAAGTTAAACTTTAAAAATAACTGTTTATTTTAACTTAATAAAGAAAAGTCATCCAAAAATATACTTTAAAAATAGTGCATTAAAAATGGAACAGGCAGTATTTCTAATTGGTAACATTTTTTCCAAATATAAATATAAAATAATCTCAATGGAAAATATGAAATAATCTCAGTGGAAAAATTATTTTCATTAGGCTTAACTAATAATAGTTTTTGTCCTTTATCTAAATCTAATTCTACCATTTAAAAAAAATCATTCTCTATTCTACTGATGGAAAAATAAATCTACAGCATCAAATCTTTATATTTTCACTGAGATCTTTTCAGAATGAAAACAAACCATGGAGAAATTAAATGAATGTCTCACAGGTGCCATGCAGTTCCTCAATGGCAAGCCTGAATTTATAGCCCAAACTTGTGATCACCAATGTATTGGTCTTTCCCGAGGTGTGCCAGTTTGTACATGGCTGCCTGGAATGCCGTGTTGAACAGGAGTCTGGGGTTAGTCCATGTGTCTAAGGCTGCAGTTAGTCTCCAAGGTAGAAAGAACACCGCGATAGATTAGTGAGGTCTGCTATGGTTGCTGGGGAGAGAGAGCACAGCCGTGCATGGACCACGTGTCTGCCATCCCTGCAGCGCACCAAACTTAGTACTTCAAATGAGTCACTGAGTGACTTTGCAAATGATGCTTCTTGACTTCACAACACAAGGGAAACACTGAATACTAAGGAGGTGCTTATTTCCTTTATTGATTATATTAGACATAAACTTTCTGCAAGTTAAAATGGCTACATAATGTGATGTAAACACAAGATGCCAACTAAACAAATACCATCTATTCATAGTTGACAAATTCTGTGTGATGAGCACAGCTCTGTCTCTCAGCATTTGTTTAATTTTGTAAGTACTCATATGCTGGGGTGGCACTTGGCTAAGTCCAGAGCACCATGAGATTCCGGTGGGGGCTGCTGAAAGAATGAAAGATGTAGACAGGTTAGATAGGGGTATCTAAAGCCATCCACCTTCCTTTACAATCTGTGTAACTCACATTCATCATAACATGGGAATCATTGTGATAGTTCCCTAAATTCTTAAGAGACCCTACATAATGTCCTGTCAATGGATTACCTTAATGTCACACCTATTACTGCCATGATTGATCGACCTTCACAAATAAAAAGCCAAAATTTTCCGGCATATGTCTTAAAGTAGCAGATTAAATTAATTTTTACTAAAATATTAAAACCCTATAAGTTTATTAAGAATCCTGAAGTACAGTACCATAAATCTCAGGGGGAAAAAGCCAGTCTACCAAATGCAGGTTAAAGCCCAAATTACTGTAAAGAAATAAATAACGTTACATTTTTTATATTAAACAGATGTCAAAAGCTCTCCATCATATCATCCTCTTTCAGGTCTTTACTATAACCAAAGATGGAATGAAAACATATGTCAGAGGAGTGTTTTCTGGTGTTTTGGCAAGTAGCCATAAGACGTTAGCTATTCTAAGAATCGTGCCTCCTTATTGTCACGTTGTTGAACAGTAATGGCATTTTTGTGTACCCACTAATAGGTTATATTTACGGTGCCTCTACCAATTCATTGCAGTGCTGGGCAGTAGTAATGGTACTCACTTGGATCACCTCTACCTGAGAATTGTAATCTTAAATTCTGTCTACCTTTGTTTTTAAAGAAATGTTCAGGCTCCATGAGTTGTACATTTAATAGTCTAAGAGTAACAATTTAACATTCTTATTGTAAGTTTGAATTTTATAGGAAAAAGCATTAAGTTCTGGCTTTAACAGACCAGAGTAAGAGAATAAGTGAGCTTCATTGTAAGAGATTACTGTTCAGTACTTCCTTTCACACTCAAGTTTTTCAAACGGTGTATATTTAAGTGGAAAAAATCTTCACTGATTTTACTTTTCTTTCAAGCTTCAGTAATGGGATCGATGCCTTTCTTTTTTCCCTGATAATGTCAAACAGCTTTACAAATGGCTGATTCTGTCAAGATCCTAAATTTCACCACCTTTAGCTTCCCTGCCACACAATGGCAACCCAAGTTCACTCCTCAATAACTAGACCTTTTTGACACCTCATCTGCCTGATTGGCCTTATTAACACCTACCTGCAGATAATATTATTGTTAGTCTTGCCTACAGGTTTTTACACCTACGTGAATACTGTTTTACATAGGACTCTGCCTGTTAGCTTTAAGTGCTAAGGCAATTATGTAGAATGCTCTGAGTCTTTGTCTTTTGGGTCTTCATTTCAAAATCTTTACCACTGGGTCAAATGCATATTTTGATGAACAAAACTGGTTGGACCTATAAATTAAAAATAAGACTTGGCTGGTCTTGGTCTAGCTGTTTTATATCACATTCAAATTAAATTATGTTGACCACATCGGATCTTTTCCTCTACAGATCTTAACTCTGTTATGATTGCCTCCTGAATGTTTCATTTTGATTGTGGATTGGAGGAAATAAGGAAAAGGGGATAGTCGTGATTTTAAGAATCTCTTATTTTCTGTTCCAAGTTCATCTCTCTTTTTAGGCTTTGCATAAATTCTCCCCAGTACCGGATAATCTGTCCCATGGGCTCTGGGATCAGCTTTCTAGGTTGAATATTGGGCAAAGTACTTGACCTTTTTTAACTTCATGCTCTCAGTCTGTAAAATTAGGACAGTACTAGTATCTGCCTCATAGGATAGTAATGGGACTACATTTGATAACCCCCAAAAGTACTTAGCATGATGACTGACACACATAAGTGTGCAATAGATGTTTGAGTCAGTATCTGTAGTAGCATCAGTATGCTCTTGCTTAGACTAAAGAGGCAATTTTGTCTGACGTAAATTTAAACATGAATTTGGTATAAACACTAAGTAAGAGGCTTTGGGCATCACCTTATGTCATGACCAAGACAGATGGAATGTTCCTTACTGAGGGGAAAGTCTTTATATTCATTATTTTAAGTTGAACACTGACTTTTTCACTCACAAAAATCAGTTATCTAAATGTTTTCTGATTTGCTATCCTACGTGAAAGAGGAAGAACCCTGCCTCACCAGACCTAAACGATGTCTTCTGGCAGTCAAGGAAAATCATGGCCAAAGAATGTTAGGAAAAGTGATTGTGCCCTCAATTGTCTGTATCCAGCCAGAACACATGAAGATAGGAAATTAGGAAGTACATGTGGCAGTGCCAGATTATCTCAATTATTTCTTCCCTTCTCTATTATACATGCATTGGCAGAGATTAACCAAGAATTAAAGATAAATTACTACTTATTAGTAGTATTGATCATTTTAACTAACCAGCTGGAGACAGTTAACCAGGGGTAATGTTGTGGTAAATTTTTTGGAGAGTCCTTCCTATAAAACTTATATTGCAAGTTAACTCTTTGCTATTAGTGTAAAGTTGTGTTGGTATAAATTTGAATTTATTACGAACCAGGAAAAAGCAGATTTGTTAATTCATGTTCATTTTGAGTAGTTTATATTCACTATTGCAATAGTATTGGTATTATCCTAGATCTTTTGGTATGAAATAAACCTTAAGATAATCAAATATTTCTAACACTTACATTACAGCTGATTTTGTTAATGCCATAAAGCTATAAGATAGAGACAGTGCTTAGGGCTACTGTTGAAAACCTCCCAGATTCTCCATTGGAAACATAATAAAGGTTTCAGTTTTTAAAGCCTTGGCTGGTATTTGTATGCAACTCCTTGATTAATCTTTTTGTTTCCTAGTATAATTCAAGATGTTAATAATCATCTTTACACACCTCACTCAGCTGGGATGTAGCTCCCTGAGGTCAGTTCATTCTAGACACCTCTCCTGAGTGATTGCCTCTCACTTTCTATTTCATTGCAATATTTCGGACTGCCATGAATTCTCTTGATGTTGGTACCAAAAAGGACCAGTAGCAGAGCTTCTTCAATGGAGACTCCTCTTTGAAATTTATAATGAATAATTTACTCCCCTTGATGATTCACCAAAGCCGTAGTATGGCAGAAATCAGGGGCTGATGAAAGGATTATTTATTTAGTTATCTGGTTTTGTTGTTGTTAATATATTTTTCATCAAATAAATTGGTACACACACACTAGACTGTGTATGTGGCAATAACATGAATTTATGGTGCCCATTCAAACAGGCTGTATTTTTCCTTTCATATTTAAAGCTATTTGTAATGAGTTATTAGTGATAGTCTCTACAAATATGAAATATAATCTGCATTAACTTCTAAGAGTTCACTCTACAGTTCTTGCATATTTTTAAAGTATCACTGATAAAATGTGTGTTCTGTATTTATTATTTGGATTTCTGTTCCTTGTATATTTCCACATCACTTACTGTAGCATAATAATAAGTGAAAGGCACAAGAAATGAGTCATCCTAGTGTATAAGCTTTCACAGCTCGTGAGCACGTGTGCACATACACACAAACATTCATACATATACATATCTAAAAGATCAGTTATGTAAAAGAATGTGCATGTGTTTTTATTGGTCCTATCTGCAGTTCATGTTTCTCCTTCTTCTTTTTGAAGTTAGATTTTTTTACATTTGTAGTTTTCATTAGGCAAATGAGTTACTTGTCATGCACAGGATTGACAAATTACAGAATCAAGTTTTTATGACTGGTACCATTCATGGAGCAATATGTTTACTTAAACATTTTTAAATAACCAGATTTTTCATATAATTTCAATACATAGGGTGTCATGTTAAGCAGTACATGATTCCAACTGGCATGCAAACTTAAATCTGAAACTGCATGCTGTACTTTAAATCTTTATCCAACAGAGTTCAGAAAGCTTACTACTATCAGAGTTCTGTCATGCTATACTCATATAATGCACCATACAACTTAAATAAAATTGTACTTGGTTTACTTCTGATTAATCATATTCCTTATCCCAATGATAATAAATTTGTTACAAATAGATTCACACTACTGATAAGATAAAGAATAAAGTCTTAAGCAGTTTAAGCTTTTCAAGACAGAACTTTCGTCATAGTTAACACCAGGGAACAGCATGAAACGCTCCAGTTCTTGCAGCCACGTTCCTAAGCTCTTTCCCTGATGTCAGCATTACCACTCCAGCAGACCTTCTTCCTGTTCTCTCTTAAGAGAGACCATGTGAGATATTTTGGAATATTGGCAGAAGTAATCTGTCATTCAAATCCAGAGTACTATGATATGATATGGGATCACACTCGTGAATGACAATATAATATCTTAATTTTCATTTAGAATTTGAGATGTAAAATATTTAGCCTGGCTTAAAACACACAATATAGAATGAGAGTAAGAGAACTAAAGAGATCTTGCCTGAGTAAGAGCATCTTAAGAGATGCTACAGTGAAAGGGAGGCATCAAGTAAATATCTTGGAGATGAATTCTCATTAAATTAAGCATAATTCATAAATTCACATGTGGTTGTATAATTTCAGAGACAGAGAGAATGTTGGCAAAATGACGTCCTCAAAGTTTATAAACAAGCTGAAAGGTTTAGGAGGTTAATATTATATTTGCAAACCTAATGATTATTTTCTTGATAGGTAATCAACACAAAATAAAAAATAATAAAATAATAAGAATAACATGTATACTGTTGTTTTATCCCTATTTCTCCCTAAATTTTTGTTGCCTGTAAGTTGCATATCTCTTATACTTTCTTATATTAAGGGTGAGAAATATACTCTTTTGATTATTAAAATTCACTTTTTTTGGATGGTTACTTTTGTCTTCCTATATATTACTGTGTAGTCACTCTGCCTTATTAGAAGGGTTGTGCCCTGTTACTGCATTTCCAAAGTAAAGAGGAGAGGATGTCTAACCAACATGCATTTCCACCCTATAAGGACTGATAGAAATAGAATGTGCTAGCTTAAAGGAAGCCTTAGGGGTTCATCTCATTCACCTCCTTTATTTTACAGTTGAGAAAACTAAAGAATCTAAGTGACTTTCCTAACATCTCTCCATTATTCATTGAATTCAGGGTGGAGCGATTGATGATCTGATGATTTTTTAGTCTGGAGCTGTAGTTCATGTGTATTAATTTTGGCAAGCTTGTGTATTTTGATTTTAATTCTAGAATCTGTCAAGTAAAGAAATCACTCCGTTTTTCTAAATGTTACTAATCACATTTACCTAGGATAAGTTTTCAAAAACCACATAGATTTCATGGTGACTTTTGAAATCACCGTGCATATTACCTGATTACTTGTGGTTTGTTGAGGACACATCTAAGGTCTCAGTCAGATCTATGAAACAGATTTATTTATAGGTTGAAATTTCTGAAAAGAAAAATTCAACTATCTTTAATGATTCCCTCAGAAACATTTTAAAGTGAATCATGAAATCCCAGACTGTTGATTTATTGCTTCTATTCTTTTATTAGGACTTCAGTGAGAACAAAGACCTATTTTTTAAAGCTATACCGGGCATTGCTAATTTAGTTCCTGATGCTTAATAGTTACAAAGTCTTAATCCTTTACAATCATTTTCCCTTTATTTAGACTACACATCCAAGCAAGATCAGTTGCTGTATAGAGAAGAACAAAGAGGGTTACCCTGGCTTTTCAGGTGGTCTGTTTACTCTCCATCAGACAGATATTATGTCTTAACAAATGAAAATAAGAGATGAGTGAGTCATGCTGATTTTTAAATACACAGAAAAAGGGACAAGACAATTCTTTAAGTCTGGTATTGAAATATCAAGCATTTAAATAGGCAAAGCTCAGAATGGATGCTTGAATTGACCGGATCAGAACACTGAGTGACTAACATACAACTTTGAACCTGTAAAATACATTCATAGCACTTGTTGTAAATTGACTACTTAAAGCTGTAGAAATGACTACAGAGATTAGAATTCTGGTGAGAAATTGTGCCTCTAGAAACGTCCTATGGAGTGTCTGGAACGATCAATCCTATCATTGTTAATTAGCACATACTATTATTTTATTGATACCATCATAAGATACATAATTTCTCCTATTTCTCTTTTCTCATAACTTGTATACAGGCTTTAATGGCTGCCCAGTGTCTGCTGGGAAAAGCTTTACAAACCTAAGCCTTGCAGTTGTGTGCCCCCCTCCCACAAAATTGGGCTCTTCTTCTCTCCCGACCTTATCCCCTATTATTTCACAAACAAAAATGTTGGGTTCTGACTGATATATCTACTTTCTATTCCCAAACATACAATATTCCACTTTTTTTCTATTCCCTTTCTTTTGTTATTATCACTTTGTAACCTCCTCCCTTTTCTTACCTGCTTATCAGATTCTACTTGGTTCTACAAGGTCCAGATCAATTACTATTCCACGTGAATGCTTTTTCACAAATGTAGTCCGCATCGATTGATCACTTTTTTGATCTTGTATGTCTACACTAATCCAATCCACACTTTTGGAATTACTCTTACACAGCCCCCGATACTCAATTCCACACGGCAGATGTTCACTGAGCACATCCTATGTATAACTCACAATGCTACAAAAATTTTCAGTAAAATAATGATCACCTATATTTGAAAAATATAGACTATGAAGATAGGAAATACATAATTTAGGACTGAAAAATCAATGCAAACTGAAAAAAAGAGATTTAATTATTGTACCAAGGAATTAGGGACAGGTAGATAGAAGAGGTTTATTTGAGGTGAAGTTTTGGGAAAAACGAAACAAACAGAAGTTCATCACACTAGAAGTGTAGACCACATTCCAGGCATTGAGAACAGAATAAACTAAATTACAGAACAGAAAAAAAAAAAGGGACAGGTGGTTTTCAAGGTAGGGCATAGTGTATTGTATCTGGGAAATCAGAGAACATTATAGAGAAAGTTGTTATGTAGTCTTTAAATATATGGACCACAGCCAAAATTTGAAGTTTTAAATGGATTTTTTAAAAAACCTTAAAAATTCTGTAAGATTTTAAGCAATGAAATGAATGTAAGATAACTAGACTATCTTATTTAAAGATATCCTTGGGAGCAGTAGGAAGAAGTGATTGGAAATAGAAAAAATATTGGAGTCTAAGTAAGAGGATATTGTCAAAAAACAAACAACAAAACAAAACAAAAAACAAAAATAGTAATCTTAATTAAGGGAAGGTCGGGGTAAGGAAATAAGAGGACAGATTTAAGTGAGAATACAACACTTTGATTTAAAAGGTATGTTGACAATTAGAGAATCAGATAAAACCCCTGGAATTTTGTGCCTGGATATTTGTATTTGATTGGGAACCTAGTGATATATAGAACACAAGAGGAAAAAGCAAGTTTGATGGTAGGCAGTAGGAAGTTGGAGATGGTACAAGTGTTGTTTGAGAGGTACATTGGCATTGCTGGTGGGATATCCACGTTCGGCAGACAGCGAGGACTTGGAAATGGTGCATTTTTGGAAGTCCTACCATGTGCAGGAGTTTAGAGTCTATTATTTTGAAGGAGATTGGAAAGAGGGAGACAACCACAGGGAATTCGCACTATGAGACACTGGGTAAAAGGGGAGAAAGAATAACCAGTAAAGAATCTTTCTGATGATAGAGAACCAGGAGCCTGCAATCAAAGAACAATAGAAAAGATTTTTTTAGAAGCATTATCACAGATAATAGGTTTTATGACTGTGGGATGAGACATGAGTGAAGTCATTATATTTGTCAAGAGGTTTTCAAAGAATATAGTCCATAGCACTCCCTGAGTGGTCACTCAAAGAATATATGTAGATGAGTAATGTTCTAGTCCTTTGGGGAAAATGCTGATTAATAGGGAGATGATAGAATGGAGGCTTGAGAGGGAGTAGAATTGAGAAATGGTCTTGGCGAGATGGGGCAATGCAGATGAAAGATTAAAAATCAAGAAGGGAAAGAATAGAGTTGAAACAAGGTCTGATGGGTGATTGGAGGAGAGTGCTGGCATCCAGGGAGGTAACTCAGCTATAAAGGGAATAGAAACCCACTTTCATCTGAAATGGACAGAAATTCAAAGATGAGGAAGCTCATAGCTAGGTTATTTCCTCTCATATTATTTATTAAATCTGTTGATGCCTTGTGACTACCATTGTATCCGTCTCCCCCCAGTGTCATGACATCTGAATTTGAACTTTATATTATCACCTTTTAGGGATTCCCGTTTCTCAAACAATGTGAAAGAAAAGAAGGGAATATTCATGGTTGTTATTTTTTTCTAGTTATGACAGCTTTACTCTCACCACATTTGTTACACTTTGTGAGATTTTTAGCCAAAAGAATGGCTACTCACGAGAGTTAAAACTTGGCGACTGTTTTCTCATCAGGGATTCTAATCATGTAGTTGCAATATCAGTGTTTTTTCCTTCCCCTCTGAAATTTAAGGTAGATAAATATAAAATCTGAGAAACATTCATTATTTTATGAAATATGTAGATACAGTAAGATTTTGAACTTTGTAAGTAATTGGTTAATTTTTAGTAATGAATAAAATATAGCTCTTCACTTTTTTTAGAAAAATCTTTTAGTGAAAATGGAACATGTAACCGGAGTGAAATATACACAGAAATATTATGATAGTCTCTTTTTCCCTGTACTGACAGTTTTTAAGTTTAAGAAGCAACCCAGTAAACCAACCACTGAAATTTCTCTTACGCATGTATTTCAGTGCTTAATTCTGCATTTAGTGCTATGCAATATGGGTATAAGGACATGACATGGTAACATATCCCTAAACAAGAAAACCTTCTTTTTGTTCATGAAATCAGAACTGCAGTGGAAGGAAGACAGTGGAAGGAGGGAAGGAAACGAGGATGGAAGGGAGGAAGGGAGAGAGGGGGACACAAATAGAGAGCTCGCTTTTGGAGCCCCTTTACAAAAGCAAATATCTCTGCTTTACAAAGTGGACCTTAAGTTGGTGTAGAATTTCAGGAGTTGGTGGTAAATGATTGGAGCTATATCCTCTCCAAATTGTTCTGTGACTTCTGATGGGAGGGAGAGTTCCTACATCATTCTTGCTGCAAACAGTTCATTGTAACATGCTGACCAGAATCCCTTTTTTTCTCTTTTTAGTTCTCAGTCCCCTGTGAGGCAAATTTGTTCAAGCTCTCTAAGCCGACTTTCTGTTTTGCCCTTTACTGGGTTGTTGGTGAAAGTATCAAATATGTCAGGTTTTATGAGGCAGAATGTCACTGTGGTCACTTTAGCACAAGCCCATTCTTTAAGGTATAGCAACCATTTGCAGTGATTTTTATTATACCTACTTATACCTGTTTTCTTCTCTTGAGGAAACTGAGCATAACTGAGAAGTATAATAAGTTGTTCCAGAGTCACATTTTAGTAAAGGATGAAGCCAAGATCCAAATTCAGGTTTGTCTGCCTCCAAGATCTTGCCTTCATGTTCCACCACCTGTGGCATTTTTCTAGTGGTTTTAATTTTTTTTAATAACTCCATAGCAAACATTACTTAAAAGAAAGCTTCTCCCCCACCCCCACATTAGAAGAATGCTTGAATATTTGAATCATCCTAGCTGCCTTGAACACCTTGACTTTGCTGTCTCCACCTCCTATAAACCAGGGATTTCCAGCTCCACCCACTTCAGACGGGAATGCGAAAAGGATTTGACGACCCCCAGGCAATGTTCCAACTCATGCTCTCAAATTTTTTTTTGATTGTTTTTTTCCAATTCTGACAACTTCCTGTATTTCTTCAATTAGTTTACATGTCCTTATTTTTCCTGAACCAACACTTTGCTCTCATTAAATCTTCTATTCTTGTTAAATCTTCTCTTCTGTTTGACAGTCACAACACTTATTTGGCATTCCTGAGGCTGTGCTATTTTTTCTAAAATCTCCCCCTCTTGCCATGTGTCTTGTTATTGACTATTTTTAACTGACTCTCAAAAATAACCAAAATATTCACTCTGCCCTACCCAAGCATTTCCCACCTCCATATCTTTGCCCACTCAAGACTCTCCCTTCTCTCTGCTCTCTGGGGTGGTATAGTTCATAGAGTTCATTATGTCCTGAATAGGGTAGTTTTATCTTGCTACCATAAGAAATCTAGGATGGAAAGCTGCTCCACCTTTTTCTTTGCTAGGTTGTGTACTGACTTTGGGGGATCATCATTTCCTTTTTCGATGCTACGGAATGAGAGATGCACACAAGTGCTTTGAGTACAGGGTCTGGCCTACAGTAGGCACTTCACAGAATAAAGTGTATTGCTTTTGTATTGCTTCTGTGGAATCTTGTTTTCTTTTGTCATTCATAGTGCTTAGTCTAAATATCTCTTCATAGAATCAGGAAGGAAGTACAGTTTTGAGTAAAGATATAATGGTAAGCAATTGTCAAGTTTTTTTTTCTCCTTCATATACCATCTAACGCTAATTTTTTTTCTTACTGACCAAGAAAAGTTTCTGAAATGTGTAAATATTCTCAGAAATGTGTAAATATTCTCTCAGACATTAAAGAATGGAGAGAGCTTTTAAGTTTTAACAGTATTTTTTTGTTGTTGTATACATATTTTTATTGAGGCATAGTCAGTTTACAATATTGTGTCAATTTCTGGTGTACAATGCGTTAGTCATACATGAACATACGTATATTCGTTTTCATATTCTTTTTCACCATACGTTTTAACAGTCTTTAAATCAGTGTTTCCCAAACTTAGGTAGCCATCTAGTCCACATTTTTCTGAGTCTCACTCAGACATGGAGATTTATTCTTTTCAATGAAAGCCATAAAGTCTGTATGTTTACCAAGTGCTCCAGGTGATTCAGAGAATTAGTCATGATTGGGAAACAATTAATCTAGAGCCTCCCTACACAGTGTGTTCCCTGGGCAGGCAGCCTCACCTGGGAATTTGCTGGAAATGCAGAACCTTAGGCCCAACCCTGATTTATGCTCTGTAATTACATTTAGCATAGTTTTAGCTATTTATTTGGCTGCTTTGCATGTATGTGTGAAGGGCAAAATTGTGTCTTCATTAAACAACTGTTTTGAGTAAATTAAGTTTAAAAGTAAGATGGTTTCAGTAGTATTTTTGGAGTTTTGTCCACAAAGTGCAACTGACTTGCTTGTCTGAAGTTTTTTACTTGGCTACTCAGGAATATCAGATAGATACAATGGTTGAACTGAAAGAGGCCTACTTACAGTATGATGTCAAACAAGCTTTATATCACTTGGTCTATGATACGTGCTATAAGTATTCCAGGAGTAAAGAAAGATTATTTGTGGGATGTAGGGAGGAAAAAGGTTTACCAGAGTGTGAGTTACTGGAAGTATTTTTAGTGATGTTTACTTTTCTACTAAGACTGCATTTATAAATACCTTATTATCATTTGTTAAATTAAATGACACTTTACAGAATGCTTGATGACTTTAATTCATGTATTAAATATGCACATATATTTTAACAATATTTGCATCTTATAATACATTCAATAATGACCTGTCATAGTGTTACTAGTTAACTGTTTCTTTGATTTTATTTAATATTTCAATAATGTTCTTCTATATATTATATTAAGTTATTTCTGCTTCTTAATTCTCAAATGGTAATATATATCAAATGGTAATATTTGATTGGCTGCATTTTTTTTATCTTAAATGAGATTTTGGTAGGAAGCATTCATCCAGAACAGTTATTTGAACAATTTCAAGATGTCAGGATTCCAAATAATAGTTCATATCCTTGTTCTTTTATTTAATGCTTAAATATATTTTAACAATATATTGCTTACTGGAAATAATTTCTCTTGAGCTAGCACAAAATTTCTTGCTATTGCAATGCATCTATAAATCGTAGTTCATACTAGTAAAAGCAGTTTTATTAACAAAGTACTACTTCTATGAGTGCTTTTAAAGCCTTTTTAACCATTACTACTTAAATGCTAAGTTTAGTAGGGAGTCATTAATTAATTTTAAATTTTAGATGTTTCATTATTATTACCAAGTTCCAATTTTAATTGTGTGAATAAACCAACTGTAAACATGTGAAAGCATAATAATTCTTAAAATCGAAAAATTGTGATCAATTCAGTTTAGGTTATCCTGATTTCTATTGCCAGTATTTTCAACAATAAGTGAGTAAAATGCTTCAGTAAAGGAATAGCCAAGGGTAGAAATATGGAAGTATTTCCTAAATCTGTATAAGAAGAGGATACCATTCTCTCACTAGTTACGCAAAGTTCTCCGAGTTCAAACCAGCTACTCAGGTGAACATGAGATAATTAAGTCTGTCGTTCTTAGTGTCTTGTTGACAATTCTGATGTTCTTATCTTCATTTTTAAATGTCTTTAATTTTTATTTTAAGCTTATCCAGTTTTTAACCATCTAATCTCAGCCCCATAGTTGAATTAGAATTTTAAAAATACTTAAAATTAAATAATGCCTGTACAACATGCAAAAAGCATATATAAAATGGTTCAAAATGATAAGAAATGGTCCTTCTCCCCCATCTCCAGAAGAAAACACCTTTTATAGTTTCTATGTTTTGAGGTCTCTTGAAAACAGAAAATGAGATACATTCTGCCGTCAAAAAACTTACACTTTATATTTTCCCAGCTATTGCTCTTTGGAGTCAGAAGGGAATTGCCTTTCTGGAGCATTCGACAATAAACAGGTGGTTGGTTACTGCTTTAGATTTGTCATTAGAAAGATTTCCAATCATACTGAATAGATGCCAGTTGAGGTGCCAGTTCAAGAACTGAGAAGTCCTGAATATTTCTCACTAGGAGGACATTTTGGCTCTCTCCACATCCAAACTCCTGAAAATAAACCAAATTCAAGCAATGCCATTTTTGTCCCCCAAGTAGCTGGTTGTATCCCCTGAACTTCTATAGCGTTTATTACATGAAACATCCTGCTTCTATTTCTTGATTTATCACTTACAGATAGAATATCCTGACTCCTTGCTATAAAAAGAATAGGAATTTAGTCATCTTTCCTGAACACAAATTTTGCCTAGTTCTACTATTATTTTTCACTCCTCTAGTGGTTATCTTTTTTACTCAAATAATAAATATCTATTTTTTTCTGTTGATTCCCTGCTATAAATGATAGCTCTTCAAAAAGAAAAAAGAAAAACAACTAGCAGGCTATTTTGTTTTATGGAACCACCAAGATCTTTCTGGATTTAACAAATTAGAGAATTCTGTCAGCTTTCTTCTATTCCCTGACTTACCTGTTCCTCTCTTGCCCCTCATTAGATGTCTTAGTTTCTGTCATTGGTTTTCTTCAAATGTCTGATGCTTTTTTTTAATTTATTTATTGAAGCATAGTCAGATTACAACGTGTCAACTTCTGGTGTGCAGCATAATGTTTCAGTCATACATATACATACATATATTCGTTTTCATATTCATTTTCATTATAGGTTACTGTAAGATACTGAATATAGTTCCCTGTGCTATACAGAAGAAACTTGTTGTTTATTATGTATATAGCAGTTACTATGTGCACATCTTGAACTCCCAATTTATCCCTTCCCACCCCACTTCCCCGATAACCATAAGATTGTTTACTGTGTCTGTGAGTCTTTCTGTTTTGGAGATGACTTCATTAGTGTCTGATGCTTGTTGGTTGTTGGTTCAGTATGTGAAAGACCTGGCTAATTAGTACGGCTGGTAGCTGGGGTGAATTTTCTGCACAGTAGGGTAGGTTTCTTTCAACAATAAACGTCCCCCCGATGGAATGGGTTGAAGGGCAGGCTCCCTTTAGGGCCTTTACTTTATTGCCACCGTTATTTGCCACTGTTGCTTGGACGTGGCCCACTTAACTTAAGTCTGTAGTTGAAGCTGGGAGTGGACTCTCAACTCTGCTCTGCCTGTTTTTTTTTGCATCGCTCCAACCCTATTGTGTGCCTTCTCCAGACAGTTTGTTTTCTTAGACTAATAAGGCCTGTCTCAGACTTTGTCCTGAGGGCAAAAGCCATTTCTGTGAGAAGACTTGCTCTGTTACTTGGAGAGGGTGTGGGAGGAGTAGGTGTGTTACAGGCCTGCCCATCTTCAGTGGCGGATTTTAATTAATTCCCCTGATGATTATACCCTGGCCCACCCTTGCCCTTTGTGTTCTGTGGGAAGTAAGAATTTACTACTGGTGTTTTGGGCTGCATTTTTCCTTCTTCTCTGGTTTGTCAATCTGTGCCCTTTCATCTGCTCACTTTATATCTGGTTTCTCAAATTTCCTGGCCCTCTGCTGCTACCTTCTATTTTATTTTCCCAGCACTGATATAATTCTTTTTTTTTTTTTTTTTTTTTGAAACAAAGGTAGAGAAGGAAGGTAGACTTGGGGGCTTATTCTAGTATACTAAACCAGAAGTCAATAATTCTTAATAAATAAAGTGTTGTAAGACATACAGGCACCTACTGCATACATGTCCATGTTAAAGAATGCCATCTCCTGGGCAGGTGCTGCATCCCCTACCTAAAGAGCACAGTGTGCCACGGCTTCCAGATTTGCAACATCCCTTTCAGAACACAAATTTTGCTTGTTACTCATTTCACTCATCTAGTTCAGGTAGTTTTAATTCCTATCAAAAATAATTTGAGTTACTTTTTTTTCCCTTTTCTAATATGAAGAATTCAACCGAAAAAAATTCTGCCTATAGGAGAGACTATCATGAAATTTAAAGCCATTATCTTGACCAAATACTAGACGGAAGAGTTTCCATTTTAATGTGCACTGCAGCAAACCCTGTAGCTTGCTGTTTCTTGTGCCTGACTCTCCATACTATGGACCTGAACCAGAAAGCCCCTCACAGGGTTATGGGGATACCAGCTTTTCTCCCACTGCCTGCAGGCTGCCTAGGGGGTCCTGTGTGAACTTCTCAAGCCTGTTGCTACTATGGTGCTTCTAAGATGCAGATATATCCAAAGAAGCATCAGAGCCATTCTATGACAAGAGAAGTGTTGGCCAATTCTTTGCTGGAATATAAGGGCCAGTCCTTGTGTTTGGCTCAAGAGAAGGATGAATTAATATCGAGGGAGAAGTAGATAAAGAGTAGGTATATGTGTTCTCTTCTTGGCCAAACAAGATATGCCCAGTTAGACAGAGAGGGGAAAATTCAGTTAGTCTATTTTATATAAGGCATACTGATTTTATTTGTAATGAAAGATTCTATGAATGTCCCATGTGCTTTTTCTAGGGAACTCAGAGACTCAGAAATCTCAGTACCAAAAGAAACTTTAAGTTCATTCAGGACTTCTACTCTGCCAAAATTCTTTTACTATTAACACGGCGCCTTTTTTCAAAATGCTTTGTATGCTCAAACCAGTCTAGCGGTCATCTCCTTCTCACATGTCTCAAAGAGATCCTAAAAATACTGTTTCATATCCAGTATTTCCCCAGCTAAAGTAATTTCAATTCCATGTTGCCTATGTATATGGGCCAGGCATCAGATACTGAGTAACTTGATACTACAGCACGTTCACCCAAACTATCTAACTGGTTAAGTAGGTTTTTAAATGATTTACCATATCTGTTCCACGTTTACTGTTATCCTGTAGTGATCAATACAGTTAGCCCTTGAACATTTGTCTATAATTTAGTACAACATATTTTTAGAGATTGTTTATATCCAGTAAATTAAAATGAGATTAGGTTAGTGGCAGCACTATAGTTTTTAGTAATATAACTACAAAAGGTTTGAGAAAAATTATGGCAGTGGTTATTGTATTGAACGACCTTGTAGTGAGTTATGTTCAGTTATAGTTTGAGTGGGACCTACATAGAGACTTTTTGTTCTTTCAAAGAGTGTGATCTCTCACCAGCTGAGACCTCAAACTTGAGTTCAGTTTATGGGTCTCCATGTGCTACCTATCTGACCTCAGGAAAGGCATTTTATCTCTCCAGGCATAGATCTGAATCTGTAAAATGGGGATAGCGGCTCTTGAACTAACTCACCACACTGTGGACATGGATCCCAGAAGCTCTGCACACGGTCATGCCTTGAAAGAAGCTTTTCTTGCACAGCCTATGAACTGTTTAGAAGTCCCGTGCTTCTCCCAAGCATCCTCTGCAGCCCTGTCCATAAGATGTTTTACCACGTTGGATATATTCCATATCTGCACTGTCCGACAGAGCAACCACTAGCTATGTGTGGCTGTTGAACACTTGAAAATATGCTGGTGTGATTGAGGAACTCAATGTTTACTTTCATTTTAATTTATTTAAACATAAATTTAAATAGTCATATTTGTCCGGAGGCTACCATATTGGACCACATAGGGAGGAGATAGAAATAACAGAGATGCTATTATAGATTTCTTAAATGCAAATATAAAGAGTTACTATGAGACATGAATTGGATAATCTAGATGACAAAACATTTCTCTTTGTTTAAAAAATGCTTTCCAAACTGAAGTTACAATCACATGAAACAGCACTCCTACTTTTGTGTGACATTCTTGGTGGAGAAACTATTTAGAGACGTGGCCTTTATTGTGTATGTGATTCTACAAATAATTTTCATTTGTATTCTTATCAGTAATGTTTTTATTTTATTATTTGGATTTCCTGTTTAGATATGTGCTTATCTAGATCACTAGGATAACCTGTTGTTGAACACATTATTATTTGACTTTAAATGAAATACATATGATTTTAAATAAAATGCATACCATGAGAAATAGGAGTTCCCACAAACATAATGCTTTTTATTTAGGAAGACTTTTCTTTTTTAAGCAGATACAAATGGTTATTCCTAATTTATATTCCCGTCTTCACCTCTCATGAGATAGCATCACTCTTCATTTCTGTTGAAACTATCAGGCGCTATTTTCTTTACTGATCTGTTTTAATCCAAATCTGTAAATATTGCCCTCCTTCTTGATTAGCCTTTCTTTTCTAGATTTACTTTCAAGTAGTGGTAATAATAGTGTGCAGCAACTTTTAACCTGTCCCTTTGGACTATTAAGGATTCTACATTCAAGGATACATTATCTTAAAACAATGGATATTATAATAATAGAAATACAAGTAATGTATCTGAGAAGATGAAAGCAATGCAGCATTCTGTTAAAAGTTGGCATCTTTTGACATCAGCTTGATATTCCTGAGAATGTCCATTCACTTCAAGTGGTTTCTTCAAATAAAGAGTTAGCTCTCATCTTTCCGTGCAACAAATTGAGGTACCAAGTTCAGCTTTATGGACTGAATGATAAAACATTTAGGGGTCATCTGAGTTACTCTTTGTTTTTGTTGTCTTTGGTTTTGGTCACTCACTTATAAATACCTGTCTTTGTCCAGTTCCTTGGATTCTAGATCAGTAAAGTCCATAAGGTTCAGAATATTGACTGTTAAAAATCATAAAGCAGGATAGTTTCTGCTTTGGTGTTTGTTTTTTTTTCCCCCAGATGTTTTTAAATAGAGGCTTTAAAGTTTACTATGCAGTTTTAGGTGAAATGATTTCAAATACTATTTTTTAAAGGAATTTTTACATACATTTTTTAAGCTTCAGTTTTGAAAAAAGAAACACAGATAAACAAAGAATATAGATATATAGATATGTATAGATGTATCTACCTTATCCCACCACACATAGCCCAGAAAAAAATTCCAAACTTAGATTGTATGTGTGTGTAGGTTCACATCCTTAATTTTTATGTATTTAATTTTTAGGTTGCAGTCCTCAAAGAATTGCTGGATCAAAATGTAAACATGTTTTTGGTACATACTCCCAGCCAGAAAGTTAGTACCAGTTTAGGGAACAACCAGCCAAGCTTGCCCATTCTATGTATGGGCATGTCAGTTTCCCCATTTCTTTGCCAGCACTGAAGATTATCTTTTTTTCTGTTTTCCCTAATATGATCAATCAAAAAGTAATTTCTTACCATTGTTTTAATTTGCATTTTCCTGACTATTGAAAAAGTTAAACAGTTTTTCACATTTATAGACTATTTGTCTGTCTCTAGATAAGCCAATCATACGGTAATATGCAATTTGAATCTTCACATATAAAGTATTTCCCAAATTTACTTGATCTCAGATCCTGTAACTCATTTTGGGGAGGCACTGTTATACACTATGCAATAGCATATTTAACCACTAGAATTTAGAAAAATGAACTAGCAACCTAATGCACTAATTGTAGTGAAGCAGCTTGCAATGCAAACAGATTCTATCCTTTATTATTTATATTATACTATGAAGTGTAGACACTAAAAATATGTATTTATCAATTGATTGATCCATTAACCATTGACAAGACACGTTTTTAAATATGATGAAGATCTTCTCTTAAATTTATCTAAAAGAGTTCCCATGTCTATTTTGGAAGCATTGCTATTAGGTGAAGTTAGAAAGATCTATTTTATAAAATAAATATCTTTCAGAAAACTGAAGACACAAACATACACACATTTCAAAAACAGATAATAACATAGTTGGCATATTGTGATGTATCAAAATGTAGCCTGTTTTAACTGTATATATTAACATGCATTCTTCAATAATCAGTTTAATTTTAATATTTAAATAGGTTCTACATAATTTCTGTATATAATGAAGTACATAGAATGCAACCTCTTTTAAGAAAAAAAATCCTAAATCCACCTATTGAATTTACTAAATGTCCTGTGGAGTAATGGGAGGTTCCATTTAGGCAAATCATCTACATTGGACTACCCACCTCACCTTCACCACTACCCCCAACTTAATTAGGCTGTCAGTCACAATTAGTAGTAGTATACAGTTTTCACAGCTGCCCAATCAGTGCTTTGTTTCAACCAGGCTTAACAATTGGATGCAGACTGAATGTGTTGTTGAGCAGGGAAAGATACTGTATTGAGTATTCTCACTTTGAAGCTTTTCCATTGTTAACAAAACATTTCACATAAAGCAAATGAGTGAGTTAACTAAATAAGAAGTTTGCAAAAACAGAGAATAACAAGTGATAGCCAATTCTAGTGGATCATTTAAAACACAGGCATTGGGAAGCAAAAATTTTACTTCCAATATTTCATTGAAGGCCTCTGAAAAGTGACAGGTATTTAAGAAAAGTCTATATTCATAAGAATGTGCATATGTTGAAATAAGTCATTTTATTGACATCTATTTCGGCACAACTTCTGTTAAACTATAAAGACTAAGTTGAAGTTTTAGTTTTTAAATACCAGCAGGTAGAATTAAATCCCCAATTGTATGTACTTGGGTATATATTTTATATTCACTAGGCAAAGATATTTTCTCAGGGTTGTAAACTACTTGCAGAAGAGTAAAAGTCAAAATCAGGATGTGGCAGACACCGTAAACCATACATACTTTATTAAAAACAGTGCTTTCAAATCCAGTACCTCAACCTTTTGTTCGTTCTTGCAAAAAGCAAGTGCATATTATTTATATAACATAATGAACTTATATTATGAGGAGATGGTCAGAATAAGGAATAGGAACCCTCATGGTTCATAAAATTGATTGTATAATTCCTGCCCTAATTGGTCATTCATGCCTAGTAACTGAGATAAAGATGAAAATCCTATACCACTTTAATTTCTGCACCTTAATTATAATACTCTCTTGCTACAGGCTTCACAGTATTAACTTTCCGTGTTATAATTAACCACTACATCTCTACATTAATTTTTCTATTTTCTTGAACCCACAAACCCTTTTCATTATACTGTCAGAAAGAGGATAGTATTAAACACATACCTGAAAATAGATCTATGGCTCCAATGAAATAATACTGATCTTAGAATTTTCTACCTAAATGTACTTGAAGATTCCTTTTTCCACAATGTGATTTAATTCCCCTCCTGAAGGGAGTTAACAGGAATGGCAAGAACAAGAGTTGAAATCGATACCCAAATATCAATATATCAAATATCAAAGGGTAGAAATATTTTGTTGTTATATAATAGAGGATGTATAAAATCCTTTGTAAGGGCTTCATTCTCTTATTGACCATTAGTTAAATGTTAAATAAGAAGCAGATATTCTGTTTAGCCTGGCGAGAAAAGAGACAACCCCCAGGGCTAATTCCCAAAAAGTTACAAGAGCCCAAAAACAAGGTGTAAGGATTGACAAACAGCCTGATCATTACGGTACAGTGTAATCAGTGATACAGAAGAGTACAAGTTGATGTGGAAATGTAGCAGAGGACTGCATGTCCAAACTGGGAGTTCAGGATGGAGGTCAGTCAGGGTAAACTTCCCAGAATATGTGACAATTCGGGTCAATTTGAGGAAGGAGTTCATCAGAAGAACTGTGTCTATTACTGAGGCAAGATATGAAGCAAAATAAATAAATACATACATACACACATACATACATAAATAAATAAATACATAAATAAATAAGTCAGTCAGTCAGTCAGTCAGTCCATCCAGTATCACCAGAATAAGGCTACCTAACAATAGGGAAATATTTCAACATTTTTTTAAATATTGAAGGCATGTTCCACATCTGAACATTTCATGCAGAGAGTCTCAGTTGGAAGGAGGAGTCTCATCATGAAGACACTGTGATGAAAACTTCTGACATCTGCAGTGATTATTTCTCCTCATCAGAAATACTAGATTTTTCTCATAGTATTAAAGAAAGAATTCATGGTTCCTTTGAAATGCTTTCTCTGTATGAAACCCCCCCTTTGTTTGGAATGGTGTTGCACTGCCCACTTGGTTGTACTTCTTGGAAGTCTGAGGATTGAGGCGAATAATTGTCCAATATTTCTAGGCATCCCAGCCGGAGGAAGCAATGCCCAGATTGCAGACTGGAAGCTAGGAGTAAACTGTTTGGGGTGCCCAAATCTGGCACCGTTTCACTGTTTAAAGGCAAAATGGACAATATCTAGAAAGTCAGATGCCCCCAGGAGAGAGGTTTTTGAAGCGGGTCCCTCTTGGGCTGATTATAAGACTAATCAGCCATTTATCAAGAAAGCCATTATTATGGATCTGACCATATGAATAAACATAATTCATGCAAATATAATTTATGTTAAATACATTCTCAAGTTATTATGCACAATATTTTCTTCATCAAAAAGCAGTGACCAAAAGTGCACATATATTTGCAGTAATTTTTTTCAGCTTCTTGAATACCCTGTTTTCCTCCCGCCATCAATGAAAGAATGGCAGTTCCTCTGATTAAGTTCTCCCCTCCACATACGTCCCGGGCATTTGGAAGAGGGTTACTTATTTCAGAGGCTATACATTAGGATGATATTCTTAGATAGTCTGGTTGTTTAAGGTTTCAACAGTACCTCAGATTTTGTTCTGTTAACAAATCTTGACATCCTAGGAGAGCCTTGTCCTGGACTCATTAATAAACAAATTTGAATGCCGCAGTCTCAGTCCTGACCTCAAGGTACCCCATTAGTGACTTTTCTCCACTGTACTCTAATGTAATCATGGACACTGAAGTAGCAGACCATTTTCTTTGTTAATCAGAAATAATTCAGAATCATTACAGCTCCAAAAAGAAAAAAACCCATTAATTTCCTTTGTTTTTGAATGAAAAAAAATTGGGAGCTCCTCTCAATGCTCTTATTTTTAAAATGTAAATTATATAATTTAAATAATTGTTGCAACCATAAATTGGCTTTCTGTGTACACCCTTTTAGCAAAGAGTCAGTTTATTCCACGTAAATCTCAAAGACTATAGTTACCAACTCTGGACATGAAGAAGTACCACAATTTATTAGCATGCCTCTCTGCAGGAGTGTGTCACCATGCCTGAAACCCCAAAGCCCTCTTCTTCCCCCTGCTTACTCCATTCTTTGAGGACAAACCCATTCAATGTCCCAAATATAATTTTCATGGGATGTATTTTTAAATCTCTTTTAAAACAAAGTATCGTTCATCTGTGGAGCAGAGATACTATTTATTTCCAGTGTCACATGCATTCCTGTCCATTCCCAAGCCTCTATGTCTTTGCCAGTTCAGTAGTATATATCCCTACATACTGATAATCTTAATGTAAGAGGCTCTGCTGTTCAGGGATCACCACACATGCCATAAAAGATGGCAACTGTGTATCATCACAAAGCCAGTGTATGTCCAGGCCAGGTGATTGGATACCATTGTATAAGGTGCGCCCTCTACAAGAATATGAGGTGACCAGGCAACTGGGGCCAAAGTCAGCCTGCATTCATTCCCCAAGCTGTGGGCTTGAGGAACTAAATCTGTCCAAAGGGTACAAAAACACTTCATTGGTTACTGGTGATCCTTTGGCCAGCATTAATAGTCTTCAGTCCAGTACAAGAAAACTTGTATAGTTCTTTCAACCAGCAGGCATGCAATAGTCAACTCAGCTGAAGGAGCAGAATAGATTTGCTTTTATGAAAAAGTGAACTTGTGCACTTAATAATTATCTCATCTAACCATGCCAATGTGGATAGTGGATGATTCCACCTCAAAGTCATTGCAAAACATCATTCTAGGAAACACTGCCTTTTTCAGGGACTGAGGCTACGCTCATATTCTTATATCTCCAATAGTTAGCCTACTAAAGAGTTTGTGTTCATGGTTATTTAATCAATGTGTAAATAAAATAGTGCTAGAATAAATTTTACCCCCTATAATGCTGATGTTCTTTGAATTCTGTTACCATAATCATGAATACTCTGGTGGTCAAGATCCCTTAAGAGAAAGGACGGACCTACCTTGGGAGGCATTGGGCTTACATCCCAAGGATGGGCAAACCAGTCCATCTTTCTTCATTTTTATGGGTATACCACAATTTCTCAATTGTAATGCATGCACTGTTGTATTTCAGATATGTGTACAGGTGAATATGAATATGGTGGTGTTTTTCACCCAACTGATTTATTAAAAATCAGTGATAAATCTTATGATGAATACTGCCTTACAGTTCAGGAATTGTGATTTCTTAGTAAGGCATTCCAACTGTTATCAGTGTAACAGCTTCACTCAGCCCAGGGTGGAGGGGGACAGAATTTCTCTAATGGTGGGTTGCAGGTTTCTAACTTTGATTTTTTGTATGTGTTATTTGGATTTACCTATCTTTAATATTATCCCTTAATGCCACTCATCTTTTCTAAAATAAATTTTAATTGTTACTTGTGAAATATACATAGCATAAAATTTACCATCTTAACTGTTTTTAAACATACAATTCAGTAGGCTTAAGTATATTCACACTGTTGCACAAGCCATCTCCAGGACTTCTTCATCTTGCAAACTGAAACTCTATATCCATTAAACGGCATTAAAATAACCTTTTGTTGAAGTATAACATATATGCAAAAAATGTGCCTTAATCAGAAGTATATAACTATGAATTTTCACAGAATGAATACACTCATGTAACCATCATCTAGATTGCAAAATAGAACATTACCATTATCTCTCTCACTCTCAGTTGTTACTCTGTACAATTGTTTTTTAGATGTTAACTTTTGATCCAGTAACATTGCTAAATTCACTTACTGTTTCTGATAGATAGTAGATTCTTTTGGATTTTCTGCATATGAGCAACCATGTTATTCACGGATAGTGATACTTTTATTTCTTTGGCTTATTGATTTATTGTGCTGTCCTTGACTTACTGTACTGTCTAGGACTTTCAGTAAAATGATGAATAAATTGGGAGATAATGGGCATCTTTGTTTCATTCCTCCATCTTGGGAGGAAGCTTTCTGTATTTCTCCACAAGGTATGATGTTTGTGGTAGGTTTCTGTAGTTACTTTCTCAGACCAAGGATGTTCCTAACTATTCCTAATTTGCCAAATCCTGAACAGGTATTTGAATTATCTCACATGGTTTTTTTCTATATATATTGAAATAATATTGTCTTTTCTCTTCATTGTGTTATTGTGGTGAATTATATTAATTGACTTTCAAATACTAAACTAATTGTCTGGATGATTTTGTATAAGACTGGAATTATTTCTTTCTGATATCTTGGAAGAATTCTCTGGTAAGCTAAACTGGGCTTCGATATTTCCCTGTAGGAAAATTTCTAGTTCAGTTTCTTTAATCAATGTGGTATTATTCAGATTTTTTACTACTTTCACTAAGATTTTTTTGGATGTTCGTTCAGTTCACCTAATGCTTTAAATTCACCAACATAAAAATTTTCATAATATCCTTATATTTTAATACATATATGATCTATAGTGATATCCACTTTTTCATTTATTTCTGTCTTTTATTTTTATAAGATTAGTGTTAATAAAATTAAATCAATTATTTTTTCAAATAATTGTTCATTTTGTTGATTTTTTTCCCTACTGCATTTTTAGGGCATGGCTGTACTTTTTAAAACATTAATAGACTTTATTTTTTAGAACAATTTTAGGCTTACAGAAAAATTGAGCAGGAAGTACAAAAAGTTCCCATAGACTCCCTCCCTTGCACCTTGTCCTTAGTTTTTGCCTCATTATTAACGTCTTGCATTGGTGTGATACATTTGTTACAATTGAGGAACCAATATTATATACATTTTGTCCTAACTGAAGTCCACAGTTTAAAATCACTATTGTTTTGTCTTTTCCAGAATGTCATATAATTGGAATCATATACGGTATTTAGCCTTTTCAGATTAGCTTCTTTTTCTTAGCAAAATATATTTAAGGGTCCTTCATGTCTTTTCATGGCACAACAGCTCATTTGTTTTCTTAACTGGATAATATCCAAACATGTATGGATGTACCACAGTTTATTTATCCATTTACCTATTGAAGGACATCTTGCTTGCTTCCAAGTTTTGTCAATTATGAATAAAGTGGCTCTAAACATTTGTTTGCCAAGTTTTTGTGTAGACATAAGTTTTCAACTTATTTTGGGTTAATACATAGGATCATGATTGCTGGATTGTATGGAAAGACTATTTAGCTTTGTAAGAAACTGCCATTTGTATACATTCTTTGGTGATGTATTTGTTCAGATCTTTTGCCCCCTTTTTAATTAGGTTATTTATTTTCTTATTGTTGAATTTAAAGAGTTCTTTGTATATTTTGGATGTAAGTCTTTTATCAGATATCTTGTCTTGAAAATATTTTCTTCCAGTCAGTGGCTTATATTCACTCTTTTAGCAATGATCTTTTCAGAGCAGAAGTCTTTAGTTTCAGTGAAGTCCAACTTACCAATTTTTTCTTTCATAGGTCTTGTTTTTAGTGTTGTATCAAAACAATGCCAAATCCTAGGTCCCCTAAATTGTCTTCTATGTTATCTTCTAGAGTTTTATAGTATTGTGTTTTACATTATGTCTGTGATGTAGATTGCATTTTTTTATTTCATTAATTTCTTTCCTTAACTTTATTACTTTTCTTCTTTGGCTTTAATTTACAGTTCCTTTTTTAACCTTTCAAAGTAGGCTGTTAGATCATCAATTTTTCAGTCCTTTTCTTTGTTTCCAATGTATTAATTTAAGATTTTAAATTTCCCACTAAGCACAGTGTTAGCTGCATCCTACAACCTGATATATTGTAGTTTCATAATCATTCAGTTTAAAATATTTTCTAATTTCCATTATAATTTTTTTTCTAACCCATCCATAATTTAGTCATTGTTTGATTTCAGAATATTTTAGGATTTCTTAAATTACCTTTTAACCCTGATTAATGTCACAGAGGTGAGAAAGCATAAGTGTTTCAAGTCTTTGAAATTTATTGGCAGTTGCTTTATGACCTGGATATAATGTATTATGATAAAGCTTAATATGCACTAGAAAACAGTGCATATTTTGCCATTATTTTGTGCCATGTTATGTATATGTGTGTGTGTGTGTGTATATACACATATAAATATATTTGTCTGAGTGTATCCATTAGATCATGTATTCATTGTCTTGTTCACATCTTCTGTTATCTTACTGAATTTGTATCTGCTTACATAGAGTTACTGAGTGTGGTGTTTTAAAATCCCCCATTATGAATGTGTATTTATCTATTTCTCCTTTTAGTTCTGTCAGTTTTCCCTTATGTGTTTTCAAACTATGCTGTTAGGTACATGCATATTGAGAATCAGCATATCTATATAGTAACTTAAACTTTTTGTCATTCTAAAATGTCCTTTGTAATCTCTAATAATGTTGCCATAAAAGTACAGTTGGCCTTTGAGCAATGTGGGTGTTAAGGGCACCAACACTCTTCAGTTGAAAACTTGCCTATAACTTATAGTCAGCCCTCTTACATATGCGGTTCCACGATCGTGGATTGAACTAGTGTGGATCATGTAGAACTTTAGTATTTACTACTGAAAAACATCTGCATATAAGTGGACCCACACAGTTCAAACCCACCTTGTTCAAGGGTCAACTGTATTCTTAGCCTTGAAGTCTTCTTTTTCTGTATTTGTATAGATACTCTAGCTTTCTTTTGGTTAATGCTTCCAATGTACACTTATTACTGTATTTTTACTCTTAGCTTTTCTGTGGCCATATATTTAGTTTATTTCTTTTGTAAGCAACATAGGGTTTTATATTTAATGCAGTTATTGATATATAGCCATACATCTTCTGAATAAAATCTTTACTCAAGATTTGTAAGAGATCCTAAAATAGTCCTATGATTATTTTGAATTTAACCTCTAGGACAGAATATTTGCTGTTTTTTTTAAGTTTATTATAGGCATAATAATATATTATGACAGTATATTACATGTATTCCAATGAAAAACCTGAGTTTCATCTCAGAAGTCCATTTAAATTCCATCAATGAGATTGCTGTTTTCAATAGCTATGGAAACAATGAAATTGTCATAATCATATTTTGATATGTTTTTGTTGCATATGTGAGCCATACATATCACTTGTGGAAAGTGAAGCTATTAATTATTATTTATTTTGCCTATTTTTAATCACCTTTAATTAAAGATTATTGTATAAAAAATAAATATCCAAGGAATCTAGGAATTATTCTAAAAACACAATTCAGTAAAAATACTAATATTCTTTTCCCGAAATAGAAAACTATGAATTGTAATGTTGAAGACATTATGATATTACTTCATGGTTACCTCTACACTATTGAAATAGCCCTGAAAATGACACAAAAACATTATGGGCCAATTTGCAGCTTGAATACAAGAGATTTGTATCCTGGTGTCATCATGGCATTTAGTCACCAGGCCAGTGTATGTTGCAAAACGATGACTCTTTGCAGGTTTTTCTTATGGGGCGTTACTTTCAACTATGATGCCAGTTTTCCCAGTGGCACCTAGTCAATGCCAAAGAGTAAGTTGTATGATATGAGGTCATCAAAGGCAAGGCTCAGGTGCAAAGACATAAAAGTTGTATTCATTAATATCAAAATTTTCCTCACTATTGTAAAACCAAAGAAGGGGGTCCTTTAATTGCTGAGCATTACAAAATGTTCTCAGAGCATTTGACTTATATTAAAATTTAATAGTCATGATTATTTGGGTGTTAAATTACTTTTCCAAACTGGGAGTAAAGGAATTCAAGAAAACCTGATTTGCGTCCTAAGAATGAAAGTATCCCTGACCTTTTATGGTTGGCATTTCTGCCATCAATAAATGTTTGTTGGTCTAATGACCAATTACTTGGTAATGAAGAGATTTGAACTACCTGATTTGTCACTGGAAAAATATTTTAGATGGTGACTGAACAGGAAGAAAGTGAAATTCTTTGAAGATGTTTTATCATTTTGGGTTAACAGATAAGTCCCAGTGTGCAAACGTAGACTAGCAAGTGGGAATTTTATAAAATCAAAGAATTAAAATTTTAAGTGATTTTGCAGTAAGAATGATTGGCCTAGAGCTAACATATTTTGTAGTAGATGGCTGGTTTTGCTTATAGAAATTTAGATTATTATAAGTGACTTAAATTTTACCAAGGGAAGATAAGGCTGAACTTAAAGGTTTAAAAAGCAAAACACCTTTAAATATTTAAGCTGTAAAATCCAAAGTTATATGCTGATATTTTTGATGTTTGTTGTAAATCAATCTGCAGCCTTTGGCTTCACTGTGTGGTGTTTTAAATCTTTTAATTAGAAAAAAATAGTATTGATCAAGGAACACAAACTTTCAGTTATAAGATGAATAGGCTCTGAATACTTTACTGTATATATTAATACAGCTTATCTATAGTTGATAATAATGTACTGTATACTAAAAATTTGCTTAGAGTGTAGATTTCAAGTGTTCTTACCACACACACACACACACACACAAAAAATGGTAACTGGGAGGTGATGGGTCTGTTAAACAGTCAGATTGTCAATTCACAACACCTTAAATATTTACAATATTTGTTTGTCAAAAGTAAATAAATAAAAATCAAAGTCCTCCAAAAATATTTTTTTTAAATGGATCGACAAAACCATACCAGAGAAAGACTTTGAAAATGCCAAAGATGCAAGGATGCTTTCAACATATGGTCTGACATGAAGTATGTGACCATTTGCCACATAAAGTACGGGATAAGTATTCCTAAGATTTTTATTGTTCTCAGAAAGATTTCCTATGTGTTTATATTTATTTATGCTTGTTTTGGGAGGAGGAGGCAAATTTTTCACCTAAAACTAGCATATAAATATTTTTATAGTTTCTTTCAACCTGAATATTGATTGAGATCTTTTAAGTAAATTTGGATTTTAAAAACATCATTGCTGTATAAAATGCAGTTTTCCATAGAAACTGATAAATATTTCAAGATAGAAGATTGATAAATAACTTTCTCTACTTCGGGTTTTCAGTGGAGAAAAAACATGGTTCTCAGTTTTTAAGGTCAGTAGGTAGAATGCACATTTCAGTTTGCCCAGGACAGTCCTGGTTTACATCTGTCTCTTGTGGTAATTATTAATATTGCCTCTTTTTTCTCTCATACATGTCCTAATAAATTCTATGATCACCCTATTGGGTAGCCAAGCCCTCTTAGGTCTTCAATCAAGACTCCCATAAATCCTACTCAGAGATATGCAACTCCTAGAGATGCTGATAATTCAACAAAATAAAGCTTAGTATAGATAGTGAACAATATCTCGGATTTGATAAAATAAAAGAAAAATTAATTCAGGTTACAATTCCTCCTCTGATTTATTCTGTCACATGTCTTGGTCTTTCTGAGTCTATAAAAATGGATAATAGGAAGCATGGTATCTAACAAATGACATTGATGTAAGAAATGTGAAAATACTTGTAAATTTTAAAATGCTATACAAATAGTATTAACACACCCACAGTATGGTTTAACTCAAAGTTGTTCTTGTCAAGAACACAGAATTAATATAAGTGCCATTACCATGCAGGGGGACAGTCTGTACCCTGGAAACTCACATTTACACATTTTATCTTGCTTTTACATCTTCACAGTAGATTAACTGACCCCAAAATGCTGGAAGATGCCAAAAGTAAAAACTATAGTCTTGTTCATTTTCATTGCTATATGAAATATGAGCATTTTGTGTGCATATTTTAATGTAATGATTATAATAAAGCAGTATTCACACATTACAGCTTTTAACCCTGATAACTTCAGGGAATTCTTTTTTTAACCATGCGTGAAAAACATTTTGCCAGATTGTAGAAGAGGAGAGTAAATGATGCAAAGTTATTTCTCTAGCCTAGTTTATGTGTAAATAGTCATGATAAAAAGGACAAATGGGATAAATAGAACAGAATAAATAAATTAAGGTAAAGTCATAGAAAAGAAACTATTGCTAATCTGAGCATCTGGGGATTATTTCAGAGGTGGCCCCATATCGAACCTTGAATGATGAGGAAGCTTTGAGTAGATTTTGTTGTCTGCCAACACAGTGCACTCCAGGCTGAGAGAGATGAAAAAGCTAAACTGATGGGAACTGGAAGTGCCTATATGCTCAGAGGGTGACAGGTGTCCCACTGGTACTGATGGGTGCTGTGAAGACATGTCTGAGGAGATGGACCTGCAAAAGGGTTAGGGTTCAGTTGCCATAGACCTTGAATTTCCAGTAAGGAAAATAAACTCTTTTCTGTTGGATTGGGAAACCTTTTTACTGTTTGACAAGGGTTGCAGACATGATGAGATTTGTATTTGGGGAAGACAATTCTGGCAACAATAAGTAGTATTGATTGGAGAAGGAAGACATTAGAGGCTGAAGACTACATCAAAGACTGTAACAATGGTCCACATGAAAAACGGTGAAGAATGGAATTCAGACTGGAGGCAGTGTGAATGGCCTCAAGGGAGTACGGCTGGAGGGGCATTGTCAAAATGACTGGGCTGTAGTTACTGACTGATTGATAATAGAATTGAGATGGAGGGAGGAGTAGAAATCACCTTGGGGTATTGAGCTGGGTGCCATTCAGTGAGATAGAATCCACAGCAAGAGAAGCAGCTTTGCAGGCTCAGGTTAAGCATTGAGTTTGCGTGAGGTCTGCTTACCTGTGTGTGTGCAATGGGCTGCTGTATTTTCAGATCTTGAACTCAGAGAAGGTAGGTACGTTGTGTGCTACAAGTCATAAGATAAGCTTACCAAAGGCAACTCACTGTCAACCTAGACCTAGAATTTTCAGGAAATTTCCACCGCTCTCAAGACCTGTGAAAACTTGAAACATTTTGTGAAATTGGAGCCCACCTGAGCTACCCTTTTGCCTCTGTCTGTCCTCTTATTCTGAACCATGAGGTTGGTAGTAATCAGGAAACTGATTTATCTCACGAATTGCATGTGACTAGGGTTTTAAGCAATCTGAGTGCTCTTCCCTTTGCCGTCTCTTCATTCTCTCTTTGCGCGTAGAGTCAGAAACAGCAACCTGACTGGGAAAGTGAGCAGGACTTTATAGAGAGGGAGCCTGTGGTGACATAATGCGTTGTGGTCTAGAGAGGCATCCTCACAAATAAAGCCGCAGAGGTGGGAGTGAACACAGAGCCTTGGAAACAATATAAAAGGGGTGGGTTTTCTGTGCTAGTAATAATCAAATTAGAGGAAAGCTGATATTGTGTGCTTACAAAGTGTCAAGTGCTGTGCTAAGCCCTTCTGATGTATTATCTCATTTAATGCTGACAATTAATGAGATTTTTATATCATCATCCTCATTTTACTTACAAGGAATTTGAAGCAAGGAGGATTTAATTGTCTTGCCCACACTAGCATTGCTAGTGAGATGTGGGACATCATCCCACCAGGCTGCACCTAGAGCGTACCTCCTAACACCTATACTCTATTATTATATAAACATACCAGAGAGGAGAGGAGTAAGGATTCTACCTTGATCCAACAAAGCTACACTAGATAAAAGCCTGCCGAAAAATGGGCTACTGTCTGTCTATTTTATGAAGCCATGAGTGCAGAACTGAGAAGAAAATTCAATCTTACCCCATGTGGGTAGAGACCAGTAAACTGTAACCCACCAAACCTGTCTGTTGTCGAGCATAAGACTAAATACATCATTACTTAAGAAGAACATGGAAAAATGTAGAATAAGAGAAAAGAAATCCTTTTCTCTAACTGTAAAGAAGAATGCAATTCAGGCTTCACTACATCATCCAAAAGAAAACAAATGTAAAAATGTTTGGCATCTTCAATGGGATTCAAGAAAATATGGGTTTTATAAAACAGAGAGCACTATAAGATCAGAATAGGCTGAAATAAGAAGGAAATGGTCTAAGTTTGAAGATAGTGCAATGAAAATGTGATGGAATAATGATTGCAGAGAAATTAAAATGCAGTATCAGAATTAAATTTTGCTTTGGAGATATACTAGTTAAAAGTCATGCTGACACTGGAAGTTAAATCTCTAATATGGAAGGAAAGTTTTTATTCTCCACAATATAAAGGAAATATATAAAGATTCTTAAAATGGGAGACAACAATAGATGAGGCAGAGAATGGAATTTGAACCTAGAAGTAATGGAAGTTCCTGAATACAAACACTTCTTGAATGGGAGGAGATCAGAACATGTGAAACAGAAATAGTAATCTAACGTAAAATTCAAGAAATCATTCTTAAAAATGAATAAAAGAAATAAGGATAGGGAGAGAGAAAGAGGGAGAAGAGTTTATCCCTTAATATTAGCCTATTTCCTGTAATATTAAGCACAAAGGAAATAAATTTTAGATTCTTCAGATTGGGGGAAAGATTTCCTATAATCAGGTGGATAGAACTGAACTGACTTCAGGTATTTTTTCCTCTATAATATCAAATGCCTGAAGACCCTGGGGCCATATCCGCAGAGTACTGAAGAAAAAAGGTCTCTCCATCACAATTCTGTTCTTAGTATATTACTTTCATAGTGCCACCTACCACGTTCCCATCAGTTTATTAGCAGACTGAAACAATGCCCAGTTATCATCATGCGGTTTCTATGGCCCAGAACCCTGGGTGTGGATCAGCTGGGCCCTCTGCTGTGGATCACGGTGTGTATCTGTTACTTCTGTAGTGAGTTGTGGACTGAAGATGTAGCAGCAAAGTGTATACTTCACACAGTTATTCATAGTTAATGTACTGTGTTAACAAAATCTGAACCGTGTTGTTGGGGGACTCAGGTTATTTAGCCAAACTATTGCAACTGAAATGCTTGCGTATCTGAACCTTACAAAGCAAAGAGTTTTTTGTATCTACAAAAGGAATGGGCTGTGAATAGTAAAACTGTAATTTTTTAAATCCTTCCTATTTTTTGGTCTTTTTTAAATGAATGTTAATGACTGTACGTTATTTTTTAAACAGAAGGAAATAAATTTCATGTTAAAAATGGGTATTAAAAATATAAAAAATGCAGCAACTCTTGATAGTAGTGAGCATAATGGAATCAAAAGAAACAATGTTTAAAGAAAGGTTATTTTTGTAAGCTTTTTCTACATTTATTTATGGTATAATTTAGTTAACAAACATTTACTGAGATCTGCCATATACCAGCAACAAGCTAGGGACTGTGTATACCTAAGTGGAAAAAAAAAAAACAAAACACATTTTGGACCATACTGTGTAAGAAGAGAGATATTTAAATAGATGAATTGTTTTTTCTTTTTATTGAAGTGTAGTTGATTTACAATGGTGCTGTTAGTTTCTGGTGTAAAGCATAGTGATTCAGTCATGTATATATTCTTTTACATTATAAGTTATTACACATTGTTGAATATAGTTCCCTGTGCTATACAGTAGGACCTTGTTGTTTATCTACTTTATATATAGTAGTTTGTATCTGCTAATCTCAAACCCCCAATTTAACTCTCCCTAAACAGATGAGTTTCTAAATGGCATAGCAAATATTACTACACACTGCAGCACAAAGGACAGAGCAAGAAATACAAAAGTCAAAGGTTTCCCAATATGAACTGATTGATTGAAAATGAAAGATGTCCAATAACTTACCTTTTTTTTCTTATATCGTTATTCCTATTTCAATGCTGAAGTTTCTGTGAAGAAAAAGAATTTGAGATAAAATATATAATATTCTGTGATTACAGCTTAAGAGATGTCACCTGCTATTTTTGCACGTCTATAGAGTTTTTCAAGAGTAATCAGAAAGCTAGTGGAGTCTTCTTGCTTTATGATGCTTCTTAACGAATATGCCATAAGAAACAGATATGCAAACCCTATTTGCAATATTGGGAACATATGAAATGACATTTGTTCTGATTCTTTTTTTTCTGACTTGAAATCAGGGTGTTTTGTTTTGTTTTGTTGTGTTTTACTGAGCCACCCAGATGGACAATTTCAAAAAGTTGAATCAAATCCCAACTGTACTCATTTTCAATTTAGTGTTTAAAGGGCTAGTATGTTGAAAAGACCATAGGGAAAGCATGATGTTATATTTTTGGTGGCCTCAGAAGCATCTCTATTTTCCAGTTTTCTATTCACCATATCCTATAACACCGCTCAGCGGAAACATAGCTGATGTGTGGAGAAACATTCCTTCATTAATTTATTTTTCAAAAATATTTTTTGATTATATCTATTTTGTGCCAAATACTACACTAAGCCCTGGGAACACTGCATCAAACATAATGGTCTAGCCTTACTGACAAAGCTTAGGAAGAAATTGCCTAAAGCATGATACATTTAGCTAAATTCTTAGGATCTCTCTCCATTTTCACTATTTTTTCACTGCTTCAAAGACCTCCAGGAAATTTTTCTCCCCATGTATCCACCCCATCCAACCCCAACCTGGTATTTAGTTATAACTGCAATTCCTCTTTTGTTCTTTCCAAAGGAAACAATCTTTACTGACAGCACCTTGGTAGGAACCAAACCATGACAATTACATCCTTAGAGATTTTGGTCTAAGGTAATGATAACCACATCGTCTCATTGCAAACAAACAATTCTGCCTTCACGGGTAAAGGTGTACAGATAATAGATAGTTCAGAAAGTGGGAAAGGGAGGAAGAGGGATAGACCGAGGTAGGAGAGGGGTGGGGAGCAAACAGGAAGAGGGTTGAGAACAGAATAGTAACAAAAAGCCACTTAGATTCATTATGAAAAGTTTTTTCAAAGCTGCTCTTTTAGGGAGTCCATAAAAGTTAACTATATGAAAATACACTATAGCAAAGAGTTTAAAAATTCCTAGATGTGAGGCTGGATATAGCTCATACCAGCATGTTTCTTTTTCTTAGTTTCACTTGGCAAAAATGAGAAGAGGGACATAGGCCTCTTAGGAACTGAGGGTTTGTTATCCTGGATTTGATCCAGGAGGCCCTGAGACTGGGGGGAAGGGTCTGAAATGGTCACTTCTCTAATGAAAGCATTGCTAGTGTTCTCACCCTTCATATATTCTGACTTTTCTAATACAGGACTGGATCTTCCCACATCTGTCTGGGATCCAGAGGTTATGGATAGACAGATCTGTAGGTTTAGAAGCTTTCTGAAGCACTCGTTGGCAAAACGATGATGTCTTCCCTCAGGGAGTAAATGAGGGAATTAATGAGGTTCAGTAAAGGTTGGATAAATCCCTGACTAATAGATTCAGAAATAGTGTTCACAAGAAGGTTAAGAGTGTTGAAGGTCCACTCTTCTGAGAGAAAGGGAATGTCAGGAAGCCTGACTCTAAAATAGTGGTACCTCCAGCTTCATTCTTTTTCTTCAGTATTGCTTTGGCAATTCTGGGTCTTTTGTTATTTCATATAAATTTTAGAATTATTTGTCCTAGTTTTGTAAAAATTGTATCCCACTGTTCATAGCAGCACTGTTTACAATAGCAAAAACATGGAAACAACCTAAGTGTCCATTGACAGATGACTGGATAAAGAAGTTGTGAGATAGATAGATAGATAGGCAGACAGACAGATATAGATTAATCGATCTGTCTGTATAGATCAGTTGATCTATATCTGTCTGTCTGTCTGACTGCCTATCTATCTATCTAATGGAATACTACTCAGCCATAAAAAATAAAATAATGCCATTTGCAGCAACATGGATGGACCTGGAGATCATCATTCTAAGGGAACTAAGCCAGAAAGAAAAAGAAAAATACCACATGATATCACTCATATGTGGAATCTAAAAAACAAAAAGACACAAATGAATTTATTGACGAAACAAAAACAGTCTCACAGACATAGAAAACAAACTCATGGTTACCAGCGGGGAAAGGGAGTGGGGAGGGATAAATTGGGAGTTCAAGATTTGCAGATGCTAACTACTATATATAAAATAAACAACAAGTTTATACTGTATAGCACAGGGAACTATATTCAATATCTTGTAGTAACCTATAAAGAAAAAGAATATGAAAAGGTATATATATGTACATGTATGGCTGAAACATTATGCTGTACACCTGAAATTGACACAACATTGTAAACTGATTATACTTCAATAAAAAATTAATAAAAAATAAATAAAATAAAATAAAATAGTGGTACCTTTAAGTGACAGAATACAGGCCTTAATACACAGTTTGGCATTTTTTATATTCCTGTAACTGAAGGATTAGTAATTATCTACCACTTTCAGGTTTTGTCAACTGTGTAAGATAATAGCATTAATCAAGCCCTTGATACCCACAGATGAAAAGTACCTTATGGGTATAAATTATATTCCCATGGTATCCTGAAGAGATCTGATCCATTTTATCTAATTTTCCTCTCACCTGTTGATTTCAAATTAGAATTCTTGCTTATTAATACTATTTTGGAACATTTTTCTTTATATATTTCACTGAAATCTTGTAGACATTACTGTTTCATGAGCTAAGTTACTTAGTATTACTATGTCAGTGGTTTTGCTCAGAAGATTTTTTGTAATAATTTAAAACTGATAGAAAGTATTTACCAATATATATTTTGCATTTGATTGACCCTGAAGCATTGTTCTTGGGACATATTTTCTTCTAAAAATCTGTGAATTATTTGTAATCTTAACGTGCCCTGTAACTACTTTTTAAAAAAAAGGTTTTTTGTCTGAATTAATATGTTTATACAGTTTAAAATTGAAAGGTATAAAAAGCAAAATTTGTTTCTTCTACCCCTGTTCCAAGACAGTTCCCTTTCCCAGACAACCAATATATCAGTTGCTTGGATATCCTTCTAGAGATACTTTGTGCATATTCAAGTAATATATGTATTTTACACCAATGGTGACATCTGTGCACAGAATTTTGCCCCTTGCTTTTTGCAGGAAGAAATATATTTCGGACATCATTGCTTTAGTAACCCATGGAGAGCTTCCTCATTCATTTTAATGACTGGATAGCATTCCACTGATGGATATCATTTAGCCAGTCTCCTATTGACTGTCACCTAGGATGTTTCTAATTTATTGTGCTAACCAAAATGCATCAGTGAATAGTTCTGAACATAGGTCATTTCACTTATGCACAAGTATAACTGAGGATAAGTTTTAGAAGTGAAATTCTTAGGTCAAACAATATATTTACTTGTATTAATAGATATTACCCAAATGCTATCTATAGGTCTGTTGCCATTTTATATTTCCATAAGCCAGTGTCTGCTTTTTTACAGCTTTACCAACTTTATCATTTAACAGTCTAATCTTTCCCAATCTGATAGACTTCTCAGAGTATCTTTAATTTGCTTTCTTTCATTATGAATTAAGTTGAATATATATTCATATGTAAAAGAGTCATTTTCCACAAAGTGTTTAGTACATTGTCCATTTTTCATATTGGATTATTAGCCTTTTTCTTGTTGATCTATGGGAGCTTTCACATATTAGGGAAATGCAGAATGCAGTCATCATCCCCAATTTATCATTTACCTTTAATTTTGGTTTTGTAGAGTTTTTTTTAATGAAGTTGACTTTACTGATATTTTCTTTTATGGCTTCTGGGTTTTGTGCCATGGTTAGTTGACCTTCCTGCCACCCCAAAATTATAAAACAATTATTCCATGTATTTGTCTAGAATTTTTTATGGTTTTATTTTTTTTATGTTTAATTTTTTGACCTACTGGAATTTATCCTCGTATAAGGTGTGAAGTAGCAAGAGTTTTATATATACATACAGCCTTCAATAAGAAGACATAATGGAAGAAAAGATCATCATCACCAACAACAAACTAAAGTAAAGTACTATATGTAGGAATAATCAACCTGACTAGTGCTTTTTTTTTTCAGCTTTACTGAGGTAAAATTGACCCAAAAAATTATAAGATATTAAAAGTGTACAAAATGATAATTTGATATATGTAGACACTGAGAAAGTATTACCCCATCAAGTTAATTGACACATCTATCATCTTGCATATTTACCTTTTTTTTTTTTTTTTTTGGTGAGTACATTGAAGGTTTACTCTCTTAGCAAATTTTAATTATACAATACAGTGTTATCTGTGGTCACCATATTGTAAGTTAGATCCTCAGACGTCATTCATCCTATAACAGAAAGTTTGTACCCTTTTACAAACCTCTTCCTGTTTCACGTGTAAGTGATACCATGCAGTATTAGTCTTTCTCTGTCTGGCTTATTTCGGTTAGCATAATGCCCTCCAGGTTCACCCTTTTTTTGGCAGATGACAAGATCTCCTTTTTTAAGGCTAAATAGTTATTCTGTTGTATGTATTTACAACATCTTCTTAATCCATTTGTCTGTTGACAAGACACTTAGGTTGTTTCTCTACCTTGGCTATTGTGAATACTGATTCAATCACCTGGTAGTACAGACATCTTAAGCTGATGATTTTGTTTCATTTGGGTAAATACCCAGAAATAGGATTGCTGGATTGGTTAGCAGTTCTGTTTTTAATTTCTTGAGGAACT
This sequence comes from Camelus dromedarius, assembly GCF_036321535.1. NCBI lineage: Eukaryota > Metazoa > Chordata > Mammalia > Artiodactyla > Camelidae > Camelus > Camelus dromedarius. The sequence goes on along the minus strand of NC_087442.1, from coordinate 31,339,535 downwards.
TCCCTACTATTTTCCATGAGTGGCTGTGCCCGTTTGCATTTCCAACAGCAGTGTACAGGGTTCCCTTTTATCCACATCCACATCATCATTTATCCCACCATTTTGATAATAGATATCCTAACACGTGTGAGGTGATATCTCATTGTGGTTTTGATTTGCAGTTTGCATTTCCCTGATGATTAGTGAAGTTGAGCACCATTTCGTATACCTGTTGGCCATTTGTACATTTTCTGTGGAAAATGTTTATTTAGACCCTTTACCCATTTTTTAATTGGGTTACTTGGGATTTCTTTGCTATGGAGTTATATGAGTTTCTTGTATAATTTTGGGTATTAACCCCAATGAGATAAATGGTTTGCAAATATTGTCTCCTTCCATAGGTTTCCTTCTCCTTCTATACCTGCTAAAGAGCTTTGTCCTGCCTTTTTCTTATGTTCCTGCAGCACCTCCCTTGCTACTAGTTTACCTACCTCAACACAGAAACTTGCCCCAGATCTTCTATCTTAAAAAATTAAAACTCCCTGAAATCTACACATTCTTCTGGTTTGACAACTCACTCTCACTATAACCTACTTAAGTGAAAGAATGGTCTACCATCTCCAATGTATTACTGCCCATTCACTCCTTATCCTTCTGTAATCTGACTTCAGACCCAACCCTCCCCTGAAGTTATTTTTAACTCATTTCAGTCACCTCCATATTGACCAAGACACAGAACATTCTGTTATTGTCATCGTAACTCTTCTGCTTCATCTGACTTTATCGATCATGATTTCTTTCCTAAAACAGGCTTTTCTTGGATTTTATACCATTCTACTGGTTCCCAACTAGATGCCTCAAGCTCAGTCTTCTCAGTATCCCTCCCAGGATCTGCTTCCTGTCTGTGTCCTCAAATGACACTTCTCTTCTGTTGTTTGCTTTCCCCTTTAGATTACTTTCTATGATTGTTGCATAGGTAATTAGTTACATAATTAGTGACTTGCTGCCATTGTCTCCTATTAGGATATGAACAGGGATTGTTTGGGGCCCTTGCTGAGCTCTTCAGCCTCATCTCCACCTCATTTTTCTTGCTCGAGGTCAAGTTTAAGTTTGTGTGAGCTTTTTCTCCATTCGTTGGATCCCATTAATATGTGGCTTTTTCTCATCTTTCAGGTCTTAGCTTAAATGTTACCTCTCAGAGAGACCTTCCATAACCCTGCCATCTAAGATGATCTGCCTTATTATTCCCTGTTTAACACCTTCTTATTTCCTTCTGGAACCTATGAACATTTGTAATTATTTTATTTCAACAGTTTAGTGATTTAGTTTATTTCTTCTCCATTAGAATATTAACTTTACAAGGACAGGAATTTTTTATATTTTTGTTCCAGTACTGTTAGCACCTGGTCTGCATCTGGCAGACATTAGCTGATTAATAAACATTTGTTGATGGAAGAGAAGGAGGAAAAGAAGGAGGAAGGCAAGAAGAACAGAAAAGAGAGAGGGAGGGGGGCAAGAAGGAAAGCCAGTTTTACTGGTTCACCATTATTTCCTCAATTCCTAGCACAGGGACTGGCTCACTATAGGTATCCAATAAATATTTGGTTAGGAAATTAACTCCCCAGAATTCTATCCTCAGCCCTCTGCTCCCCTCTGTCTACACAACTCATACAGATTCATGGGTAACTTCACCTACAGTGCTATTTCAAATACCGTTGATATGCTAATGTCTCCCAAGTCTAAATCTGAGGCTATTACTGTCTAGTTCAAGAACCATATATTCAACAGCCTAGACATCACAGGTCCCTTAAACTCAGCATGCCCAACCTTGAACATGTTACCTTCTTTTCCTCAAAACTAATTCTCTTCCTATATTCTTTACCTTAATAAATGAGACCACCATCTGCTCAGATACCTTTGAGTCATGCAGATTGCTCCTCCTCTTTTACAGCTTCTATATATGACCAATCAAGTCCTATATGCTGAAATTCCTTAGCATCTCTCCTTCCCTACCTTCCTCTCTATCCCATGCCAGTCACCAAAATTGTCCATGATCACCTCTAACTAGCACTTTTCCCATGGTTATTCCTAAACGTCAAAGCTGGTTATATCACTTTCCTTAAACCCTTCAGGATCCCGAAGTTTCCGTACCCTCTACTCATGTAATGCTTGTAGAAGAAAATTTTAACTTCTAAATTTAATAGTCTGGTCCTCTCATATACTGGCTCCTATGTGCATCCCAAACTCTAGTCCATATGGGATGATCTTCTCTTGTTTTCATTCATGCCTCACTTCCACCTAGAGACATCTCTCAGTGTCCTTAATTCTGACTCATTCATTCAAACTCAAGTTAAGCTTTACCTCCTCTTGAAAGCCTTTCCTCATTATGCCATGCTAATATCTGTTTTATTCCTTCTGTGCATTCTTCTACCCTTGCCACACTGAACTATCATTGTGCATTTACTTACCTTTCCCTCTGCCACCAGAAGTTAACAGACTTTGGTTGGATGAATGAATGACTAACAGGAAGGTTTATTTTTCAGGAAGTTACATAACAAGTTGAAACTGGTTAGAACCCGGAGTCAAGGCTGGAGGAAGATTAAAATCTAGATAGCCAAAAAACCTGGCTTACTTGTACAGATTATACCAGAAACAGGGAATGGAGCCTAAAGCACAAGGAATTTTGTGAGCAAGAGTTAGAAACCAAATAATAGGTACCAGTAGGACTTGCTGCAAAATAGCCCTTATCAAGCTTAGACTACTCTGAAGCCAGGCTTGGATTTGACAGGGATACACTTTCTCAGACAGAGTTTGCCTGTGGGACAACAGACAAAACCAAAGTCTTTAGCTTGGAATATATTTTTTACCAGAATATTCCTTTTGAATAAGTAGTAGAATAAATAAATGTATTTTATGTGAACATAACAGTGTTCATAGAACAGCTATTAACAGATACCATATTTTACTCTTTCACTTTCCGATAAAAACCTCTCAAGATTCAGTGTAGGTTATGAGATCCCCAACATTTTCAGTGTTTTTAGATCACAAGTCTGAGCGGAGGTTACAGATAGGATAGCCTCTCATAGCATTCCAGTTATATAAACTGAGGCCATTTATTATGACATCTCTTGAAGGAAAAGTTCATCTGGGTAAAGAGGGCAGGAAGACAATTTGAGGTTACTGTGGGTTATGTATTTACATGCATTATTGCAATTAATGATCAGAATAACTGAGTTAAATGGATATTCTTACCTTAATTTTACTGATAGAGGAGTCGTGTCTCAGAGACATGAAGTAGCTTAACCAAGGTGACAAAGGCAACAAGTGAGAGGCTCAAGGTTCAACTTAAATTTTTCCGGTTTCCAAGTCAGACGTTGCAGCCAGGCCTCTTGTTGCTATCTGCATCTTCGTTACTACCATTCTAATCTTCGTTCCCTAGAAAAAGTGTTTGTATTTGAGTTATCTGGTTGACCCTCTGGTGTGGTGTAATTGTATGGAAAATGAAATGGCCACTTGTGAAAAGAAGTGAGTGCTAGTTGTATTATCGTTACTAATCGCTGAATAGCTATTTGTGTAAAACCAAATGAGGAGGCATATTTTCAATCAGTAGGTCCAGTATTATCACTTAGATTTCATCTATAAAGAGTAATCATTTTTAATACACCTTCTAAGTAGAATTTGTTTAACTGTGTTTTCATGGTGCTGTGACAGTTTATATTGGATTTGAAACATGTGTTCTGAATCTAGGAACTTAAATCTGCATTAGGTATAATATAAAAGAGAATAAAGAAACAGTCATTTATAACAAATAAGCTTCACTGAGAATTGAATATGATGCTATTTCAGGAAATGTTATTAGGCTTTTTTATTTATGAAAATGTATTAGGCCATCTTGGTTTCAAAATTGCAGTAGTGGAATTTGTATATCTAATTTTTTTTTAAGAAACTGTATTATCCTTTGGGTCAAATTATTCTTTCCAGATTTCTATACAGTTAGCCATAATGCTTGAAAGTGTGACTAAGCAAGCTATCAAAGTGCTGGCCCAGAGTAACAAATATGAGAATAATATTCTCTCCTTATTAGTCTTTCCCTGAAGGGCCTCTTCTAAATAACTGACCATGGCTAGAGAAATGATACCACCAAATCAGAATGTTTTTTCATTCAGTCGTAGTGTTATATTCAGTGTAGCAGGAAATAGTTTTGCATGACAGTACACATGTAAATGTCATTGCATATGTCATTCATGGTGTATAGAGTTGTTATGCAAGATTCACAGTGATCACTTTGGGGAAAACTATCTCTGATGCCCTAAGTAAAACGGGCGTAGTAAAAATTGCCAGCAATTTTTTCCTAGCCATATAATGACATGGTAAGAGCACAAAACAAAACTACCAGAAACAAACCATTTCTCAAGCTGTAATGTCTACAGGACAAGTGATCTAAATTGCTGAAACAAGGGGAGTTCATCACCACACTGCAAAAGAACTTGAAATATAACCTAAAGGCCAGTGAAATACTGATTCCAAGCTTGGAAATAACAGCAACAAATTTACCT